>NW_016690230.1:3894960-3902208 GCF_001604755.1 Lepidothrix coronata
CTCCCAATCATATCTTTCCCTGAGTTGTCAGTCCCATGCTCCTCCCCAGTTCTGAATCCTCCCCTCAGACCTACCCTATTTAAGTCCCTGTGCTCCTTGAATAAAGTGGCATTGCTTCCTGAACCCTCTTCTGTGTCCGAACCCTTATTGCAGTGCTGCGCCCTATTCCCCTTTCCCCCGGACCGTGGCACATGAGTTCCCTCAGCAGAAGAATAATTGATCACAGTCGTTAGGTATAATTAATTTTCCTCTCCAAACAATGATCACAGATGACTTATTTCATATTAACATTATACTCTGATTATATCAGTAACAGATATAGTCACAAGGTGCGTATAAAAATGTGTCCCAGTGCTTTTAACTGCTTTCTACAAGGCCAGTGCAGCCACTTCATGCTGGCTATTGCTTCTTTTATACAGTCCATTTTTAATAGAAGAAAGTTTGAATAAAAATCATCATCCACATTCATGAATCTTTAATCACCATGTTTTCTTTCTCTATATGACTGTCGCTTAACAGCTCTGCTCTAATCCCTATATATTCTTCTTCCTGTGAGATAATTTAATCTCTGCCCTTAGTAGCATGAAATTTAAGTTTAGTTTTGTTTTTTCAATTGTATATTGTACTTTTCTGAACTAGAAACGTACACAAAAATCATACACAACTACCACCACAAAAAACAACAAACAAACAAAAAAAGCCCCCAAACCCAAAAAAACAAAAACAAGAAAACGACAAAAAGAGATGCTAGGATAATGGGCACAATGCGATCACTGCTATGTGCAAAGATAGCCATAACATTGTAACGGTGAAAACTAAGTGCATGCTTTGTGGCAGAATGAAAGGATTACATCCTTGTGTTGGTACAGTGGGAGTAACTTAGTAGATACTGCACCTATGTAGATTATGAAAGATTCAGGTTAGTAAAGATAGGAGTCATTTATTGTAATTTAAGTCAGATAAAATTCAATAATCAGGGAAAAATTCTCTATCTCAGTCGTAAACTGTGGATAGGCACCTGTTTGAGATCAACTTTTTATGTTTATTTATAGGCTTCTGTCCTTTTGTTTACTAAATATTATAAAAATTACATATTTCTATTCTATACATGCTACATACTCCACAGTGTACCTAATATATAAATCCAATTAATAGAATTTTAATTCTTGTAGAACAAATCTTGCACACTGGTAATTACGATTAATGGGATACCAATTCTAGTCATACTGATGGTAGTAAAGACTATTGAAAATATAGCAGATGTAATCACTTTAAGGCTACTTTAAAGATGACAACATTTTGAGTTGAAAGGACAGAGCATTAACATCTGTTATTTTGTTCAGTACTTTACCCCATCCATGTCTGTGTGTGCAGTTGTGTATGTGCCAACATGCCTGTGTGCAATGGTGTGTGTATACTCACCCACATCAGCTTGGCTGAAGCCAAATTGGACACATTCCTCTTCATAGAAAGAAAATATAAAATAATCTAGATCATAATTTTTGTTACCTTTCAATGATGTATAGACTTGCTATTTGCTCATGTATTCTTTTTTAATTTTCGAGTTGAAGCATTGTATTCAATTGTGTAAAATCAAAACTATAAAATACCATAGAGTTCAAAAGTAAGCAGAGGATTAATTAATTATTGTTATAGCCTACCTTCTTGTATATCTGAACCACCAACTCCAGAAAAAGATGTTCACTTTACAGGAAAGATTATTTCTTTTTAAAACTGTGGCTATGAAATCTACTTTTCATCCATAAAAATTATGATCTTCACAAAGAGCAAGATCCTAAAGATATTGTCAAATAAGTTCATATTATAATGAATAAATGTAATTTTTAAGTATATTTGATTCATAATTTGGGAGTGAGTTACCTAATGTTGCTCAGTCATTCTGTACTGCCCAAAAGTGGACTTAGCTGAAAGAGATGTAATGGTGAGTAACATGAACCATCTCAGTCTTTAACTGATGTCAAAAAACCTCTGTCACCTGCCAGAACTTGGCCTAAATTCCATAGGTACCTCATTGCTTTACTTCAAAAGTTGTCAGAGCACACAGCTGTACATCTGTATCCTGAAGCGTCGCATTTTAGTTTTGATGAGCAAAATGCCTCAGCACTGTCATGCCTGACTTGGGTCTAGAAATGAGGCCACGAGAGTACTGTGGAAGTCTTGTTGTCAGTGCAAGGAATAAGCACACGGTCAGACTGCTCGTGATGCACAGGTGAGGAAACCATCTGCTTTTCCTGAATTAGCTTAAATTAGTTTGGGGAGCCTCATACATATTCACAAATATCCTATTTTCCAGTTAGAGCATTTTCAAAGTGACAAAAAAAGGGCTTAAATACTTGAATGTGTAAAGAAAATGTAAGATAAAGTCTTCATCATATTATGCGTGTTACAGCTAGTAATCTGTGAAATAACAATAAGTAGTACCAGCAGCACAAAAAAAGTCCTTGTCCAACTTGTTTAAACAAGCTTCAAGCATGCTTATGGGCTAGGAAAAAAGGAGGGAGATGGCCATAAAGAACTGATGGTAAGGTGCTATAAGCAGTAGATGAAAAAAACATCTATGAAGCTTCACCAATATAAAGTTGGGAAATGTATCAATTTACAGAATTCAGAAACATCAGTAAAATGATACAAATTTAAATGACAACTGAATGTTGAAGCTCAGTGCCTAAAAAACTGTCTAATGACTTTATCTCTTCTAGATTTAAGTTTGCCTTTTCATTATTTCACTTATGAAAAAAAAAATAGGTCACAGTGTTACTAGGGAAAAAAAAGATTAAGCTAAGAGACAATATGGAAGATAAAATAGATAAGATATGAGCAAGAGCATTACATTCACAGTCAGGTTTGGGGAGGGATTTAAATTAAACCTGAAAGAGGTAAAAAAGTTATCAAGTTTCCTTTTCTTTAGGTTTGCCCAGAACCACTGTAAAGAAACTGAACCTCGGTGTTTTGTTAATATACTTTTTACTCCAAAGAAATGATCTGGCCTTCAGCTGGGATGGTCACATCTGCTTCCTCAGCCTACACACATACATGAGTTGACAAGAAATTTTCAGTACAGAAATTTGAGAAAGGAACTTTACCCTAATTCCATCAAAAACAGATCACTAGCAATTTTAATGAGGACTGTTCTCTCAGCATCCAGAATGCCTCACCACCTCACCTTGGTAAGGTTTTGTGACTTTAGCAAGAACCTTGAAAATTGTTTACCATCGTAAACTTTCATTTTTAAAGTCTAAACAGCATCAAATTAATTTCAGTATTATTTCCAACTGTTGTTGGTTTTATACCCAGAGCTAAGCTCTACACGTGTTGTCAGCGTGGGCAATGTGTTCTAGGTGAGTCTGCTTGAGCAGGGGGGTTAGACATGGTGACCACCAGATGTCCCTTCCAACCTTAATCACTGTCATCTCTAGGACTTTTCCTCTGGAGACAAGGGATGTATTCTTCTCCCTTGACAGCCATCAGAAGAGACAAGTAGCATGCTATTGGCACTGAGGAGGTCACCAGAGCTCCACCACCTGCATTGCTGGGCTGCCCATTGCCATGTGCTTGTGCATAGGCCACTAGTTTCTCTTCACAGGACCTGATAAGTCTGAGGCTCAGTCCCCTTACATTTTGTCCAGGACTACTTCTGGCACTCATGTAAGACATGCAGGCTCCAGGAGGATAGTGGCCTTGGCCCTCAGTCTTTGGCTTCGTGTAGAACAACAGCTCCTGGCACTGAGCAAAAGCAGCCTCTTCCAATGCTCCTCTCCTGTCTGCCCAACTGTGAGTAGCTTTGGGTCTCACATGGGGGCTGTCCTAGCACTGTGGATACAAGGAATGCATTTGGGCCATCCAGCACTAAAGTCCCCCAGTGACTTCCTCTGCCTTCCCTGGCTGTGTCCTTCATGCACTCTGTGCTAAACCAGGTCATGTTTGAGAGATAGTGTGGGGGCTTGGGGGTCTTGGGCACACCAGGTCTTTCACCCAGGACCTTCTGACAGCTCACCAGAGCCCATCCCAGGTGTCTTACACCATCCAGTTTAAACACTGGGGAAGTGTGAAGGAGATCAAGGCTTTCCCTCCTGCTCTCCCTCCCTCCTGCTCTCCCTCCCTCCTGCTCATGACTGTGGCTAGCAGGCAAGAGGAGTCTTTCTCTGCTCTTTTGGCTACATGTTTCTTGGGTCACAAAACCCATTCCAGGGGAATGAGGTCCTTTTGTTGATCCATACGCTTTGGCTTGATCTCTCTCAGAAAAGCAAAACTCCAAACCTCAAGCATCCTGGATTTTCAGTAGCAATCCAGAAGGAGACCGAAAAAAGCAAAGCACAGTTTTTCCCCTGACCGAAAGCTCCGGAGGAATGGGAGTTTAGAAGCAGTGTTTGAGAAACTATTTTGAAATGGAAGCCTAGACAGACTGTTTCCAGAAAGAAATCAGTGGAAAATCCACAGTATGTATCTTTGGCTAGTCTCACCATCATGAGAAGTCACACACAGATGCAGAGGAACAGAATAGCCCTGAACAAAAATGCTCGTGATTGTTTAAAAAAGGAACAATCCATAAACTATGCAAACTTTTATTTTCCTTATAAGCCATTGTAAAGGGATATAAACATGTAGGCACTGACACAGAAGATAAACTCTAAACAACAAGGAGAAGCAAGGCACATTTTTCTTAGGTTTGTTCTTATAAAGCTTCCCAGGACATGTACAGTTGCTCATCATTGGCACTAACCTGGTAGCCCTTAGTGATCAAGTTTGGAGTGAGCTGTCCCTGTTGCTCTGGTCCAAAACCAACTTCTTCACTGTCAGAGACAGACATATACCAAAGCAGCTCTGTGAAAGGGGCCCTGGGGCAAAGCAAGCAGCAAATGACCGTGTCCTGCATTTGGTGCAGGCATACAATGAATCTGAAGAATATAGAGGTGGCTTTTCAGTGGAAAGTGGCCCAGTTGAGGTTCCAGAGCAGATCTTTGCAGCAGGGCTGCAACTTGCATGTTGAGAAGGTGAAGCCAGGTTCTCCACAGCAGTTCATGATGGTTGGATGAGAGGCAGTGGGCCTCACCTGAAACAAGATAAGTTCACACTGGAAAGAAAGGGCAACCATTTTCCCTATGAAGACAGTCCAGAGAGCAGCAAAGTGCCCAGAGAGGCTGTGTTGTCTGCATCCCTTGGACTTCTCAAGACCAGTCTAGAGATCCCTGAACCACACTGTCACACCTTCTGGCTGATGTTGCTTTAAGCAGAGGTTTCACTGGGGACCTCCTGGCATCCTCTCCAAACAGAATTTTCCTATGATTACATGATTTTCTTTTTCTCTTTCCATGCTGCTTCCTCCTCCATCCAGATAGACCCGCTCCATTCTCCCATCTTTGAGTTTTCCCCCAGGCATCCTAGGATGAGTCTCACACATTTCCACAATCACCTGAACAATATCCTCCTGTAATGTTTGAGTACCTTTAAGCACTCTTTCCTTTCATCCTGCAATGACTTCTCCAGTGATGGAGGTACTGAATCCCTTCAGCCTGCAAGGAGCTTGCACAGCATTTCTGTGGGTGACACAGCTCAGTTCTGCAAAGAATTGAATGGTGGACAGTTCTGCAAAGGAAAGTGCAAAGTCCCACACGTGGGGACGAATAACTTAATGCATCAGTACATGCTGGGAGCAGATATGAAAAATGGACTTGGTAGGGGCAAAAAACAGAGAGCAAGTTGAACCTGTGCCAACACTGTGCACTTGTGGCAAAGAAGACCACCACTGTTCTAGGCTGCATAAGAAAGAGTCCTGAGTGCAGGTCAAGGGAGATGATCCTTCCTTCTCACCAATGCTAAGGCCACCATTGGATTACAGTGTTCAGTTCTGGACTGCTAAAGTACTAGTAGAAATAGAAGTGATAGTCCAGCAAAGAACCACATAGACGGTGAAGGAGATGGAGCTTCTCTTATAGGAGGAAAGGCTGAGAGAACTGGGACTGTTTAGACTAGAGAAGAGAAAGCTCAGGGCAAATCTCATCAATGTGTACAAATATCTGAAGGGAATCTGTAAAGAAGACATAGACAGACCCTTTCAAGAGGCATCTCTTTAAATGACAGAATCTGAGGCAGTAAGCACAAACCAAAACACAGAAGGTTCATGACGAAGAGAAGAAAACCTTTTTTATGGTGAGAAGTGACCAAGCATTGGCACAAGTTACCTAGATAGGTTATGGAGTCAATGTCCTTGGAGATATTAAGATGTTGTCTGAACATGGTACTGGGCAGCCTGTTATATGTGGCCCTGTTTGAACAAAGGGCCACCTTCAGAGAACTCTTTGAACCTCAACCATTCTGTGATTTAGTGGACTGTTTTATTTTACATGAATTCAGTAGTGGAAGTGTCTGACTCCTTATTTTTCTACTTTACTTGACAATTATTAATGAACCATAACCTGTTTACCTGATTATTTTTGCTTCAGTTCCATTAAGATGACTACACACATGCATGAACATACACACTTCCCCGCAGATATGCTGCTAACAATCTTCTGCAATATTGTCCTATAGCAATAAAATTTATAAATTTTTTAACATTTCAAAAAAGCACAAGTAGAAATAGAAATATTTTATATTTTATTACAGATACATTTCTATTTTTTCAGTAGATCTTTTCTTATGTGGTATGCTGTTAAAACTAATATCACAAATATTACACAGCAGCCTACATAAATTATAGAAATTAATGCATGAGCTGGTAACTAAATATACAGAGTATATATCCAGACTTCACACCTTCAGCCTTCCCCAGACTATCATCAGACCTATGCGTTTTACAGAATACACAGAAGATCAACAAATCACAGGTGTTTTCCTTTCTCCTTCTGTTGATTTGCAAATCCAACTTTAAACACCATGTTTAGCATGTAAATAAGACATTGAATGGAGTGTATGTTTTAACTTGCATTTATATTTTCTGTTCAAATGCAAAAATTTTTCCTCTGCTGAATGTCACAAACTTTTGCTTATAAGACTGTGCTTAATATTTGTACTGGGGAAGGGACAAATTTGTTGATTTCGTTTTTCTTGGAGGGAAAAAAAAATGAGGAAGACAACCAGAGTTTAAAAGTTCATTTACAAATTCTTTTTGTAACACAGCTCATGACCATTTGCATGTTTTGTTTATATTTATTTGTATTATGTCCGGGAGCTGCTTTATGCTGATGATGCCACCCTTGTGGCCCACACAGAAGCAGCTCTGCAGTGTTT
>NW_016690230.1:3902218-4088699 GCF_001604755.1 Lepidothrix coronata
AACATCTCAGCCTTGGCCATATTGATCAACATAACTGGTCTACTCTGGCCTCAAATCGGGAGGCCTGGAGACACACCATCTATAACGCTGCTGCTTCCTTTGAGAAAGCACATGGGATCACTCTCGAGGAGAAAAGACAGTGCATAAAGAACCGTGTCTTACAGAATATACCACCTAAGGAGTCCTTCTGCTGTGCCTTTTGCAATTGGACATGTCTATCTCGTATTGGCCTCATTAGCCACCAGCGTGCTTGTAACAAATGTGCAAAGAGCCTTTCCCAAATCTTCGTTCGCGAAGCCTAGCCATGATGATGAAGATGATGATGATTTGTATTATATAAATATGTAGTAAAGTTTCACTTATGTAGGAAAATAAATAGTGTGCTGGAAAAAGAAAAGGAAAAAAGCCACAAAAAATAGGAGAACAAAAAAAAAATTATTTGAAATACAACACAGGGAGAAAAAAAATATATGAGTAACTTTATATGTTCTCAGTGTTACCCTTAATTATTTTCAAGTGTTCATAAAAACTAACTTGAGGCATCTCAGAAATATCAAAGACTGGAAAGATGAAAACACGAAGAGAATGAAGAATAAAGTTTTTTTCATCCTAAGTCAATTTAGAATCTTCATATTATATTAAGTACGAAAAACATGTTGGAAGACTAATCCATTCTTGACAGACATTTGCCTAATCTGCTTAAAAGTATTCTCATTGACTGAAGGTTGACAGGTTTCTTTGGCAAACTTTCTAGTTCTTCATTACCTCTTCCTTCCAAAAGTGATTTCTATTATGTCTAATATTAGACATTGAAACTTTTTTTCTTGCAATTTAAGCCTTCTTTTTTGATACAATGAGTATATAAACCCTTTCTTTGAAATAGTATTTTATTTTCTTGAAATCTATTAACACATCCTACTTAAATCTTCTCTTTCCTTGAAGGTTATAATAACAAGACCTTCAATCAGTATTTCTGCTGCAGTTAGCACTCTCACTAATTGGTATCTACTCACTATAAAACATGGTAGAGGAAAATTTCACACAGTGTGCAAGTGTATTTGTGAATACTGAATTTATCAGAAGGATATCTGTATGCCTCTTATAGGCCACAACAAACGTTTTATTACAATGTCCACTTTTACTTTTCTTTTAAATTTTAATAATATTGTGTCTTGTTGACACATGATCCTTCAGATCCTTGTTGTTTGCTAATGTTGACCTTGACAATCTCTCTAACTTGGGGACCTGCAGAACTTTTACCTAGACAGGTGTTCCCTAATTTGTACATATGCAACTTATTATTTCTGCCTAAGCGAGTATCTTGTAGCTGTCCTTATTGAATTACTACCTATTATTTCAAACCTACTTCCAATTTATCAAGATTATTTTAAATTTTATTTCTGTCCTCCAAGACACTTGCATGCTTTCCTGAGTCTGTATCATATGTATATACTGTCTTTTCCAGTATCCTGGCTATTCATACTGAAGCTCCAGTGTGGCATTTTCAGATTACTGAAGCAGTTCTCTCAAGAGCAGTAAACAGAACAGCAAAAGAAACCTAAAGAAATATGGTGCACAAAGCAAGTGTATCAGTGGGAAAAAAATATATTAGCAGAAAAAGAACCAGAGCAAGCCTATATATGGACTGTGCCACATGAAAAAGTGTATCTGGAAAGTTCTATCATTAAACAAGATTATCCTAAGTAATAGTAATCTTGTCTTTGTTTGTTTGTTTTCATAAGTAGTAGATCTATAAAATCATCTTCAGACGTCAGAAATCTTCCATAAGCAAAGCAACTTTTTTTATGTCCTGAGGATTTTAGTTTATCTGAGTATAGACTCTTTCACGTGTTCCAAAATTACATATGAATAAAAAGGACAGTTCAGCAACTCTTTACCTAATGTGACAGATCATCCAATTCTGCTTGTCTTTTGCTAGTTTCAACCTCCACAGTGAAGAGATGTCAAAATGTTACTTCCTCTAGCTAAAACGATGGCAAGAAGAAGAAATATGGCAGTGTGACTTCTCTGTTTTCATTTCCACTCTAATCTTCTTCCTTTTCAAATTTCAGGATATTAATATAGTTGTACTAGTGGATGACTGCAATGTCAGTGTATTGAACAAAACATAAATAGAAATCTGCGTTGTACAGTTAAATATCAATACTCAAACTCTTCTTCTACATGTCCACATCACAGTCCATGAGTGAAGAGGACAAGAAATCTGATTGGGAAAGATTCAAAGCATGGAGGGACATTTATGGCAACTAAATGGACTGTCAATTTAC
Source organism: Lepidothrix coronata (assembly GCF_001604755.1). NCBI lineage: Eukaryota > Metazoa > Chordata > Aves > Passeriformes > Pipridae > Lepidothrix > Lepidothrix coronata. The sequence continues at coordinate 3,904,507 of NW_016690230.1, forward strand.
CGGACTGACTGTTTTATCCCAGTTTATTGTTGGATTTTAATATATCCCCATGTTATCCCCCTTTCTCCCTCAGACTTTCCCGCCAAAAGTTGTTTATCACCCTGTCCTCCCCTGCTTTCCCACTCCTCTGCCGCTGATTGGTTACAGTTTGCCGCAGTGCAGAGTGAGCTACCATTGGTCCCTTCCCCTAGAGACCCAGGAGTTCCACCTACCTTTTCCCAATCATATCTTTCCCTGAGTTGTCAGTCCCATGCTCCTCCCCAGTTCTGAATCCTCCCCTCAGACCTACCCTATTTAAGTCCCTGTGCTCCTTGAATAAAGTGGCATTGCTTCCTGAACCCTCTTCTGTGTCCGAACCCTTATTGCAGTGCTGCGCCCTATTCCCCTTTCCCCCGGACCGTGGCACATGAGTTCCCTCAGCAGAAGAATAATTGATCACAGTCGTTAGGTATAATTAATTTTCCTCTCCAAACAATGATCACAGATGACTTATTTCATATTAACATTATACTCTGATTATATCAGTAACAGATATAGTCACAAGGTGCGTATAAAAATGTGTCCCAGTGCTTTTAACTGCTTTCTACAAGGCCAGTGCAGCCACTTCATGCTGGCTATTGCTTCTTTTATACAGTCCATTTTTAATAGAAGAAAGTTTGAATAAAAATCATCATCCACATTCATGAATCTTTAATCACCATGTTTTCTTTCTCTATATGACTGTCGCTTAACAGCTCTGCTCTAATCCCTATATATTCTTCTTCCTGTGAGATAATTTAATCTCTGCCCTTAGTAGCATGAAATTTAAGTTTAGTTTTGTTTTTTCAATTGTATATTGTACTTTTCTGAACTAGAAACGTACACAAAAATCATACACAACTACCACCACAAAAAACAACAAACAAACAAAAAAAGCCCCCAAACCCAAAAAAACAAAAACAAGAAAACGACAAAAAGAGATGCTAGGATAATGGGCACAATGCGATCACTGCTATGTGCAAAGATAGCCATAACATTGTAACGGTGAAAACTAAGTGCATGCTTTGTGGCAGAATGAAAGGATTACATCCTTGTGTTGGTACAGTGGGAGTAACTTAGTAGATACTGCACCTATGTAGATTATGAAAGATTCAGGTTAGTAAAGATAGGAGTCATTTATTGTAATTTAAGTCAGATAAAATTCAATAATCAGGGAAAAATTCTCTATCTCAGTCGTAAACTGTGGATAGGCACCTGTTTGAGATCAACTTTTTATGTTTATTTATAGGCTTCTGTCCTTTTGTTTACTAAATATTATAAAAATTACATATTTCTATTCTATACATGCTACATACTCCACAGTGTACCTAATATATAAATCCAATTAATAGAATTTTAATTCTTGTAGAACAAATCTTGCACACTGGTAATTACGATTAATGGGATACCAATTCTAGTCATACTGATGGTAGTAAAGACTATTGAAAATATAGCAGATGTAATCACTTTAAGGCTACTTTAAAGATGACAGCATTTTGACTTGAAAGGACAGAGCATTAACATCTGTTATTTTGTTCAGTACTTTACCCCATCCATGTCTGTGTGTGCAGTTGTGTATGTGCCAACATGCCTGTGTGCAATGGTGTGTGTATACTCACCCACATCAGCTTGGCTGAAGCCAAATTGGACACATTCCTCTTCATAGAAAGAAAATATAAAATAATCTAGATCATAATTTTTGTTACCTTTCAATGATGTATAGACTTGCTATTTGCTCATGTATTCTTTTTTAATTTTCGAGTTGAAGCATTGTATTCAATTGTGTAAAATCAAAACTATAAAATACCATAGAGTTCAAAAGTAAGCAGAGGATTAATTAATTATTGTTATAGCCTACCTTCTTGTATATCTGAACCACCAACTCCAGAAAAAGATGTTCACTTTACAGGAAAGATTATTTCTTTTTAAAACTGTGGCTATGAAATCTACTTTTCATCCATAAAAATTATGATCTTCACAAAGAGCAAGATCCTAAAGATATTGTCAAATAAGTTCATATTATAATGAATAAATGTAATTTTTAAGTATATTTGATTCATAATTTGGGAGTGAGTTACCTAATGTTGCTCAGTCATTCTGTACTGCCCAAAAGTGGACTTAGCTGAAAGAGATGTAATGGTGAGTAACATGAACCATCTCAGTCTTTAACTGATGTCAAAAAACCTCTGTCACCTGCCAGAACTTGGCCTAAATTCCATAGGTACCTCATTGCTTTACTTCAAAAGTTGTCAGAGCACACAGCTGTACATCTGTATCCTGAAGCGTCGCATTTTAGTTTTGATGAGCAAAATGCCTCAGCACTGTCATGCCTGACTTGGGTCTAGAAATGAGGCCACGAGAGTACTGTGGAAGTCTTGTTGTCAGTGCAAGGAAAAAGCACACGGTCAGACTGCTCGTGATGCACAGGTGAGGAAACCATCTGCTTTTCCTGAATTAGCTTAAATTGGTTTGGGTAAGGGAGCCTCATACATATTCACAAATATCCTATTTTCCAGTTAGAGCATTTCCAAAGTGATAATAAAAAGGGCTTAAATACTTGAATGTGTAAAGAAAAAGTAAGATAAAGTCTTCATCATACTGTGTGTGCATCTGGGGCCTTTTATTTGCCACATCTTCATAGAAAAGCATGAACTTTTAAAACTTCAGATAAGTGGAAGACAGAACCCAAAAAAGTAGGAGGAAGCAGGTAACATTTCTACTATGGTTTTATTACTGCTTAACTTCTCTTCTTGTTGCTAGTTCCTTTCCTTTTAAATTGCTGGCTTTGGTCCTGATTTTTTAATACAATAAAAATTCAGTTATCCTAAAATTTTCTTCAGTGAATAAATCGATTTTGGTTTCCAGCACCTATTTTCCAAACAAAAGTAAATTTTACTATATGTAGGTGTAATTCTAATCTTTATTTTTGTTAATATAAAGCAATGCTTCCTCCATTTTTTCTGTATTCTTATTCTCTCTTTGCTATGAAAAATATTGTATGGAAAATATATGAGTGATTTCTGATTTGACTACATAGTTTTAGATATCTTAAGAAGGTACAATGCTTCCCATTTTTCTTCTGACATATTTTACTATCCTCTATTTGTTTCTGTTTCACATTTTATTGGTTATTTTAATTTTTCTGATTAGTTTCTTTTTCTCATAATACTTTATTACTTATGTTTTGATGTCCTCTGTATTTTCCTTCATATGTCCATTTAATCTTGAATAATTAATGAAAATAATCATAGCTCTCTAGGCACTGATTTTGGCATGTAGTCTTATTGTTAGCTGTCAGCCTACAAAATGTAATGCTCCTATGAGGGCAGCTTCAAAAAGTCACAGAATTCAATTATTCACTTCCATAGAGCAAGAATCACAATGTGTTAATACTTTCCTACAGTGGATTTTATATTTTGGCATAAGATCACAGTAAGGCTGCAGCTTTTCAAAATCTGGCAAAATAAAGGAGAGTCACCAGATGGAGTCCTCAGGTAACATACTGAAATCAATGTAGTTTATTAATACAGAAGTGTTTGGGTAGGCTGTGTATTAATCTCAACCTTCAAAAGTGAACCAACAATGACTTGCCAGATTTTGGAGTTCACAGAAAAAGAGACCCTGGTAACTGATGAAGTTATTTCACATATTTGCCTAGATTTATTTTAAGGGATCTTTGGAAGGCTTATCTGCCATGTGCCACTCTATTCCTCTTTCTTTCCAGCCAAATAGATAGAGTTCAACGTTCCCATTTAAAAGGAGTCCAGGCCGAATAATTATATACTCCAATTGTTCTCCATCTGCTGCTTGCTTGATCTACAAATGCTTTTTCTTGTACCAGGAAGCAAACAGCAGAAACTCAGCTGTTCAGAATTTCCATCTGGGAAACTTCAAGTTGCTATGATCCAGTGCTTAGAAGAACAAACTATTTCTGCATATAGTTAAGTATAGATTAAAACTTATAGGAAGGGCAAATTATTTTAAAAATTAGAATTATCTCATTTGCACTGGAGTAGTACTAAAGAGTAAGATGAAAAAAAATCAAATAGCAGATAAGCTGCCCATGACACCTTTTTGTAAGCTAGAGCTCTGCAAGTTAGAACAGATGCTTCACCCTTGGAAATGTATCTGTATTATACCAGGGAATTCCAGGAAATGTTTCTTAGGATCAGGTTCATATTTTTTCTGGATTCTTGTGCCTCCAAGGTTTTTATATGGGGGATATTTATTAAAACCACAATTCCTAAATTTAAGAGCTATTACAAGAATAGAAAAGGTTGCTATGTCTAAAGCTTGGAAAAAAAGTGATACAAATCTGACTTCTTTTAAATGCACACTTGGCATTATACAAATATCTACCAGCATAAGTCTAACTTTCTTTTTCTTTATGTTGCAAAATTATGTAATGACAAAATTATCGAAATGAAAATATTTAAATTTATTTTTAAAATTTAATCTTTTATATATTTTTATTTATTACAGAAACTAAATTTTCCTAGTTGAATTAAAAAGGGGGGAAAAAAAGGAGTTTTTTAGTCACAACATGGATTTTTTTTCTGACTAGACAACAACTTTTCAAAATAAATTATTTTTGAAACTAAAATTTAATCTTGTTCAAAATAACCACTGTGTTTTTAAATCTACTAATTTATCTACTTTATCATTTTAATATGCTATAATTTGAAAGATTTATATGACTACAAGGCATACTGGAGCAAACTTTTCCAGTAACAACATTTTCTGGAAGACAGCAAAATTGTAGATGTACACATGGAAGGAGGTAAAAAAACCTCACACTTGATATGCCTTATGTAAAGAAAAGGAGAAAAGCAAAAAAATAAAGTGGGAAAATCAGAGAAATAACATATATGATAGATATTAAAATCTTTATAGATTAGATGTTTAACGTTGAATTTTTTGTCATGCTTGCATAGACTATGCTGCTATAAAACTGTCAGGAACACCACTGTATTGGGTGCAGGTGCCCAGGTGCTGGCAGCAGGGGCTGCAGGGTGGCCTTGGTGAAGAGTGGCCAGGGCTGTCCCATGCTGGACACAGACAGTTCCAGCCAGCTCCAGCTGACTCATTGCAGGACACGGCTGGGTGCCACAGCCAACGAGATGGAGCCTCTGGGAAAACATATTTAAGAAAAGGCGGAAAACACTGCAGAAAATTATGAGAACGCGAAAAAAAAAGCCAAAAGCGTGAGAAACAGTCATGTGACCATGAAGAAGGACTTGAGATTCTGCTGGAGGATACGTCAAGGAATATGGTTGCCAGGGAGTTGACAAGAAATAACCAATTTGGCTTCACAAAGAGCAAATTGTGCCTGACCAATCTAGTGGCCTCTTACAATGGAGTGACCACATTGGTGGAATTGAAGAGCAATTTATATAATTTACCTGAACTTCAGTAAAGCATTTTTTAAGGCCCCACACTGCATCCTTGCTGCTATGTTGGAGATATATGGGTTCGATGAATAAGGAATTGGCTGTATGACCAAATCTAAAGAATTGTGGTTAACAGCTCTATGTCCAAATGAAGATCAGAAAAAAGTGATGTCTCTCAGGGGTCTGTACTGGGACTGTTACTGCTTAGTATTTGTATCAATTATGTAGACAGAGGGATTGTGTTGCACCTGCAGCAGGTTTGGGGGTGACATTGATTTGAGTGGTGTGGCTGATACATTTGAGGGAAACAATGCCAACCAGTGTGCTTTTGAACAGTTTGAGAAGAGGGTTAATGTGAACCTTAAGAAGGGGTTGAGACACTGGAACAGGTTGCCCAGAAAAATTGTGGAAGCCCCATCTCTGGAAGTGTTCAAGGTCAGATTGGAGGGGCTTTCAGCAACCTGATCTAGTGATAGGTGTCCACAGTAGGGGTATTGGAATTAGATCTTTAAGGTCCTTTCCAATCCAAACCATTTCTCTGCAGCCTGCCAAGAGACTGGGGTGGAGCAGATATCCACACTGCAGCCTTGGGAAACACCCATATGGAAATAGTGTGAGTAGGAATCAGAGAGAAACTATTATGAATTACCACAACCCCTCACTCCCCATCCCCCCTGTACCGCTCAAGAGGGAGAGGTAGAGGATTCTGGAATAAAGGAGTGAAGTTGTGGCTGGGAAGAACAGTGAGGTTGGGAGAGTATGTTTTGGACTTTGGGCATTGATTTATTTTATTTTTTTTACTGTTTCTCGCAATCCTACACTTTTTTAACTGGCAATAATTTTTTTTTCCCAATCTGTTTTGCCTGGGATGGTAATTGGTAAGCAATCTCCCTTTTCCTATTTCAAGCTTAAAAAGTAATTTTTAAGATTTTTTTAAAGTATTTAATAATAAAAACACTTTTTTTTTTCTTTTTTAATTAGGCAGGGATTTGGTCTACATGGAATTTTTGTAGCAGACAGTCTCAGAAGGAATAGCCAGATAAAGCAACTTCACTGCAGGAAAGCTTGCTTTTAAAAGTTTCTGTAGAAGTTTTTCTGCCATTAAATGTTTTTAATTCAAGTACATGACATGAAGTGTTGATAAGGGCTTTTCCTATAGCTGTTTTGTCTGTGATTTTCTCAAAGACATTCTTTCCTCATCCTTGAAGTTGTGTGTAGAGTTCTCCAAAAAATTTAAATTTACTTCAAGTGAAAACAAGAAAAAGCAAGTGATTAAGATGTTCATAAGAGGTGTTTATACATGGTGAAGGTATACTAAAGATGGTAATTAAAGCATTTTATCAAACTTCAATGCCTTTCAGCTTGTCAGGAGAAATCATTGCTACAGGTGTTTTCATTTTAAGAATGAAACAAAATGATGAGGGATTAGAGAACAAAATCCTTGTGGGAATGAAGCTTTTAGCTCTATTGATGTTACTGCTGTCTCCTGTTCAATGCAGCAGATGTAAATTTGCTGGCTGTAAATTTTTTAGGAATTTATGGAACTAATCACTACAATAGACAGTCTTAAATATATAACATTTTCCTTTCTGTCTTTTTAGGTAATGTATAGATAGTAAAATCCCTGCTGAACATTCCCAAGAAGATATATGTAACAAATACCTCAATTATGGCACTATCTGAAACAGTCCTTTACATGTGATAAGTTTTAGAAAACAAAGTATGGTATAAATAAGTTTTATACTACTTATGTTTTTATGTACAAGAATCATCAACACTAACTATTAGATGTAACATAGCACATAATGTTGGCAGATGTCCATTCTCACCTATTTGGAACTGTATATCACTGCTTCAATAGATATAATGAAAGGATTATAAAATCAACCTATTGAGAAATCATTTTTGATTAAATCCAGTAGCCTTTCAAGTTTTCAAAAAATAATATTTAAAAAAAATCCACTACCATCAAAATAGACACACTGAGGAATATGAAGCACAAGTCATGCAAAACTCAGGTTCAGTGAGGTTCTGATCTCACAGTGGGTCATGGCTGAATCTCATTGTGTCTGCAACGTAATGGGTAGCCATGATGACTGATTTTACTGCAACTCTCAGAGACATTAAGTTCCCTTTATATTCAGAACCATATTGACAATTAGGAAAAAGTCCAGCTCCATCTGTGAAAGAAATAGTTTGACACAATCAAATTCTGTTTCTCAGTTTGTGGTCAAGGAAGTACCGCACAATTATTTGGATCCTGTGTTTTTTATTGAAACTGTCACTTTCTTTTAATGTTCATCACATCTAGTTGTATGAAGACAGTTCCAGCCTTTGCAGAAGTGTTACTATGCAAAATTTGGCTCTTGGCATGTTTTGTACTCTGAATGTTGGTCAAGCTGTGGATTTCAAAAAAGGTAGCTTTGAAATTAATTAATGTGGACTTAATAATTAAAACAGCAGTATCAGCACCCAGTAATTTCTGCTACATTAGTCAGTTTACAGAGTTTATTTAGTTTATCTGAGTTAATTAATTCTCCTTTCAGCACACTCATTTATTTTCAAGGTAACTGCTGTTCCGAACTATTCAGCCACCTAAGTGAAAAGAATTTGGTATGGTATTAGGGAATTATACTGTGCCTCTCTTTTTATCTTAAGAGCCTCTAAGTGTGTGTGGTGGTTGTAACGGGAAAGTGTGACTTGTCCTAGAATAACATTTCCCAGAGTACATTTACATGGTTATGTACAGTACATTGCATCTTGTTTGATAAATCTGAACAACTGTCACATAAAAAGGTTTGTCTGATTTTTTTTAGCAAAAAAAATAACAATACTAATCTTTGTATAACTCCAGATTTATAAATCCAGATACTGAACTACAGCAGGTCTTCACTTTTTGTAACTGAAATGAATGTAAGCAGAATGAGATCTTGGCCATACTTCAGGTCCCATTTCTGCAGGACAGCCAGCGCTGTGGCACTGAGTGCAAACTACGACAGCATTTGAATTATTTCCACAGAAAAACTCACTCCTGCATCTCTCCCACCATTAAAAATATTACAAAAGTAACCAATAATTACAGAAAAATAGAAAATATAAATCTGCTGTTGCTAAGCAATAAGTAGATATATCAGGGTTAGTAATATGATAAGGCATAGAATCTTTAAAAGGCCTTAATAGACTAAAGACAGAAAGTATGTCAAAGTGTCTGTGCAGTAAGTTTTCACTAAAATCTCCATTAATGCTTTTTGAAAGGTTCAATTACAGAAAAGTCAGAAACAAAAAACTTGTCATTCTTACTCCCCAAAAACCATCCCATTAACCCATAATTTCTGGCTGATCCCAGGAAAGAGGAGAAAATTGAAACTAAGCTTTTGTTTTCTTTAGAGGTTGTTTGTTCTGGTCACCAAAAATAAATTTTAAAGTGGGCATCCAAATATGAACTCTCTGAAAAAACAGAGGCAAAAACTTTAAAGCAAGGTGACATGGAAAGACAATGAGTACGAGCAGTCACAATGTTCATTGCAGACCTGGACATAAAATCTTGGTCTTCTAAACTCTTATTTAGATATCTATTTACAAGTTCAAATTACTTTCAAAATTGCTAACATAATGATATATCTTTCAAAGCAACTTTAAAAAGTTGATTAAAATTTTGACAGCCAGCAATATAGTATCTTCACATGTTTATTATACTATTATTTCTGATAAGCAAACAATATATTTTCTTACTGTACTGATTAAAAAAAGGGGGGTAAAAAAGGAAGAAATAAGTAAAAAACAATTCAAACTTAAATATTTCACATGTAATGCCTCAAATGCATTCTAAATTGCAGAAGAAAAAACATCTATACATTCCACATAACTGCTGACATTTTGATGTCAAAACAGTGTTTCTTACCAAAAAAACCCAAAGTATTTTATTATAAGGAATTATAATGACATTCTTTTTAACTTTTTTTGTTGTTTGGTGTTTTTTTTTTCATGAACCATATAAATAACTGGTAAAATTATTTTTTGAGTTTGTCCTTGATTAAACACAAAAATGTTTCCAGCTGGAATGATTATGTTTAATCTTCTGTGTTACAGAGGGAAAGTAATCCAAAAGACAACAGTAAATAATTGTGTTTCTACCTTGGTTTAAGTCTGTATTATCAGTGTTACTGAGTAATACAGATAAATAGCAGAGGATAGCTCATATTGTCCAAATAAGTATTTCTTGATAGGAATAATACCTTGTTCAGTAAGCCAGGATCATTTTTAGGTGGAAGGTTAACAACTCAAAAACACTTTTAAAGAGTAAATGCCATTGTTCCTTCGTGTCTCTTGCAAAAACTTTTCCTTCAGTGGTATTTAAAATAAATTGCACAGTCTAACCTTAAAGAAAGGACAGGACATTGGTTCTGGAGATTGTGTCTTCTGGTTTTGTTTTAAGAATCTGTATCAATAACAGGTTCACATAATTGACCTTGTACTGCAGTGAGGAAAAATACTCTAATTTCACACCACTGATAGAAAAGACCAGTTAGGTCACCAAGGTCACAGACCTTTGAACCGTCCTTACTTTGTGTATTGCTGTTGTTCTCCCAACAAGCTTATCCACTAAGCGTCATTTATCAGGAAACATCCTATCAGTATGAGCTGGAGACCTGAATATAATTTCCAGGATAACTAGAAGGAGTTGAGATGCTGGTAACTAAGTACCATGCAGCCACTTCCTCACCAACAATCCCCAACCCCACAACCAACCTCCTGCCCCAGTGATGTGGAGACTTAGAAATAAAAAGTAAACCTCTCATGTTGAGATAAGAACAGTTTAATGATTGAAACAAAATTAAATAAAACAATTGTAATAATAAATAGCAATAACGTTATTAATTGCAATGAAAAGGAGAGAGAAAGAGGAATAAACCCCAAGAGAAACAAGTCATGTGCAATAAACTGCTCACCAGCTGCTGACTGATGCTCATCCCATCCCCAAGCATCAATCATCCCCTCCCAGCCAAGTGCCCCCAGTTTATATTCTGAACATGATGTTCTATGTTATGCAGTAAAGGGGGGGACATTGTCCTGATTTCAGCTGGGATAGAGTTAATTTTTTCTCATTAGCTAGTATGAGAATAACACTGATAGCACACTAATGATTGTTGCTAAGTAGTGCTTCCCTAAGTCATGGGCTTTTGTTTCCTGTGCTCTGACAGAGAGCAGGTCCACAAGAAGCTGACAGTGAGCATAGCCAGGAGAATTGATCCAAAGTGGCCAAAGGGAAATGAGGAAATTATTTCCATAGAAGAAGCATAGGGCTATTATACAGAATAACCATAAGTAGGTCCTCATACTCATTGCTCCACTTTACCCCTCAGGAACTACTAGAATCTATCCAAAACATTGCAATCTTAGCTTCTCTTTGTTCTGTTAACCTCCAGAAGAATCCAATTTGGGAGATACTGGCACTTTAGCATAGAAGAGACCATTCCAACTTTAGATCAGCTAATTATTCTCACAAGAAGTTGTCCTTCATAAAGGTCATTATTTAACCCACGATTAACCCAGGGTACATTGTGTATCCAAGCTGAAATTCAGTGAAGCAGTGCAGTTAGCATTTCCACGCTTCAGATTTTGAATGATCCCAAGTGATTATAGTCATAACATTTAACTGTTCCTAAAGAGACATGCAGATCTGGTAATTCAATAACTTCAAAATCGTGTGCTGTAATATGGCTCATTATTGCCCAGAGAATCAGAGTTTCCATTCACATAGTATTAAGGCAGGAAAACAGCTTCAAGTCAGCAGTCCAAGCTACCTTCCAATCCCAACCAGCTAATGTTAGACAGCTAAGCTTCTCAAAGACACCCATATCAGCACAGAATTTCCTAAAAGAAGACATATACCTGTTTGGGTCAGATACAATGTGCCTAACCCATCAAGAAACTGCAGACAACACAGTGAGCATCTGTACTAAATAATACCATAGGGTTTAGTTTCCTATAACGGTATTCTCTGAAGGTCACTTGGCTGTGGATTTTGTACTTTAAATGTAGGCAAGGGATGTATTTGAATTTGAGACCACATCCATGCAACAAGATTCATGTTGCATAGCCTGAGTGCTACCACAACATATTTTATAATATACACATTCCTAACCTGTTCTGACAACTGCTGTTTAATAGCTTCAATACAATATTATGAGAAGACATTATCATTGACATGGAGTTGAACACAACCAGACAACTAACTACTAAATACCTGGTTTAGTATGTATCCTGATCTGGAAAAGGCTGACACTTTCAATGTTCAACACTTCTATCAGATTCACTTGTCTTAAACTTCCTTAATAGACATTAAAATGTCATATAATCTTGCAACAAGTTCTTTAAAGTCTTAAATCACTAGTACAGCACAGTTCAAAGTGTTGCCATTACTATGTATATCTTCATATTTCTTAAAAGTTCCTGCATGTAGATATATCACTAGTTTTACAGATAACAACTGCTTAAATACCTGAATATTAAAAATGCTGTCATATGTTCAAAGTGGACATCAGACTTTTTTTCAGAGTCAATAAATTCTTCTCCATTCCTGTAGATTGTGTGGAAATTCTGCATAAAATCTGTTAAATTTAATCACTAGATAAGATACATTCTCTGTGACTCTTTGTGTGAAATTCAAAACAATCATTGCTTCTTTTTTTTCTTTTTTGCCTTTTTTTTTTTAACTTAGTGCTATACACCCCTGAAAAGAGAAGAGAAATTTGTCATGTAAATACTTTCAGAACTTCAACTACCTTAACTCTGTGACATTGTTATGTAAGAATTAAATGTGCTATCTCTGCACTGTGAAAAACAGAATTCCCTGAGGGGAGTTTCAACTAGATCACTATCAGGTGTTGGAAAATGTTCATTGATTATGTGAGAATTGTTATTCATAAACTCTTTCAGCAGATCTTCTCATCACTCTAGAATTTTAAAATCCTCATTTATGTCAGCAGGTCATTGGGATAAAACTACATTTCATAGGAAACACGTGATATATACAATAAAGTGGATGAATACATTTCTCTGAAACTAATGCAACTTTTAGTGTCATCTTTTTCACATTAGGGCATTTGTGTAGATTATGAGGTCTGAAGTCATTTGTGTTAAATCACAAAAAATCGATGCAATTTGCAGTACCTGCACTAAGATCTTTAACTAAATTTTTCAGGAAAGAACCAGTAAAAGCAATTTTTATGGTCTCACTTCTAAATGTTATAATTGCTTTTGTACTACAACAGAACACAGAATTCCTACCTGACTGTTGGAATTTCTTGTGCTATGCAATATGTAAATAATGGAAGATGACACAGTACAAAAACTAAGCTAGTTTCCCCATCACCACTTGCACAAGCAGAAGAAATGATCAGAGAGTTAGTTTTCATCATCTGAGAGAAATTATTCTTTATACATGGGCTTTTACACTGTTGCTATTGAAATCAGTACAGACAAAATGATGGAAATGGTTCAGGTGAATCTGTATAATTTTAATTTAAACAGAACAGAACTATTCATAAGGTCACTCAAAATGTTTCAGTCAAGGGAATAGCTAGGCAAAAGAAAATGTGAGCACAGAGAGGGAAGCATCTTCTTGATCTTTCAGCATTCTGAAAGCAAAATTGAATTGTTCTTCCTTATGGACAAGGATTTGCTTCAGCTTCCTCCTGAAGGTGAAAAATTCAATATTGAGTCATTAAGAGTGTTGATTAGAGGGAGGATTAACAGTTTGGAAACAGAAGTGAAGGGTTTTGAAACTGTCAGTAAGGAATGAGGGAGGTGGAAAGGGTCAGTGGAGGTTTGTTGGCTTGGAAGGAGATAAGAGAAGGAGGGTTCAGTGAGGTAAAGATAAGGGAACTGGGGAAATTAGTCTAATCTTTTTAAGGATGGTGATGGCAAAAGGAGTGTCAGGTGTCAACAGGTATTTGAAGACCCATAGATCTGGGATGGAATGACACTATATTCTTATATCCTTGATGGGAGAACAAGTGTCCTGCTTGCCAGCAACTGCTTTCTCCACAGATACTCCCCTTCAGTCTGTCCCCTCACGCAATTGTATTTATACTTCCTAACTGCCACGGCCCGAGGGAAAAGGGAAAGGGACATGGCACCACACAAAAGGCTCAGACGCAGCTGAGGGTCTGGGTGCAATGCCAGTTTATTAAGAGAACGCAGGGACTTATATAGGGTAAGGGTGAGGGGAGGATTCATAACTGGGGGGACTGACAACCAAGGGTGAGACAGGACTGGGAGACAGAGGAAAGGTGGGTGTCACTTACGGGTATCCAGGGGAGGGGACCAATGGGGGCTCGCTCTGCACTGCGGCAACTCTCAGCCAAGCAGTGACAGAGGAGAGGGAAAGCAGGGGAGAACAGGGGAGCAAACAACTTTTGGAGGGAAAATCTGAGGGATTGAGGGGAATAATATTAGGGTACATTAAACTGGGTATAAAACCAATGATAAACTGGGGAATAACAGTCAGTCCAATAAAATGTCCATCCATTCAAGCTCCATAAATGTCTCTCCACGCCTGAAATCTTTCCCAATCGGATTTCTCATTCTCCTCACCTAACCACTGCAGAAGTTTCTTCTCAAGCTACTGAGAGCAGCAGTGAGGAGCTTGCGTGGTGTCTGCTAGTGTTGCAATGATGGGATGAACTGGGAGGAAAACAAGCCCTGGTGTCGGGACAGTGGCCCAAAAGTGAATGGTTGATCTCTTTGTCAATATAGTGCATGAAGATAGGCATCAAACCCCCATATAAATTCATGCTATCAATTAGATAGATATTTAAAACAGTAAGCCAAGTAAAGAATAATACTTTTGTCTGTACAAACTCGTAACTCTGCAATTTGCTGCCTTTTTATTTAATTTTAAGGTTTAGATGACATTCAAACATCATGTTTAATAGCCCTTTGTTATGACTATAATTTTTTTCTCAGTGCAATTTTGGTTTTGCACATGACAACATGTTGTAAGTATGTATTCTCCACTTTAATATGCTTTATGTGACAGTTGTTTCTATAGTTTAATTAAAAATATTTGCTCCTTGTTCTGATTCATCATCATCCAAATATTATGTAGTAAATTTCCATTCCTTATCTATTTTCTGTATATTATACATCATATCATATTATATTTTCCCCTTTCTCTTCTACCTTTTTCCACGAAAAATCTTTTGCAGCCTTAGAAGTCCATGGTATCTCATGCTTCTTTGTACAGAAACTGCTTCGGTCCTTTCCTCAGCTCTCTGTTGTGTAGTTCTATTACACGTATTGCATATATTATATTATGTATTTTATGTATATTTTAGGTCTATGCCTACTTATAGTCATATAGTTAGAGAGAGAAATGGAAAGACATGAGGTCACCAGATCTGCATACCAGATTCAGATGGTAAGCATGTGAGAGCTTTATAGAATGGTACATAGCGCTTTTGGTTAATTCCTTCTTTAAATATTTTTCAGAATCTGTTTTACATAGGACTAAAACAAAAATAAAAAGAAAAGGCAATAAACTGTGCCACAATTGCTAGGCTGATAGCACTTATTTCATGTAAATGCCAGGATTCTGTAAAATGTCCATGTAAGTTTCTTCCTCTTGGGGCAGGTAGTCAATGTGTTTTGCAATGGAAATTCATACTTTAGCCTCCAAAAATTTTAATTATTTTAGTTATCTTGTGTTTATAATCTTGGCTTTTCTCAGAGGCTTGTGAGACATGGAATTTTTATATTAATTATCGGTTCAGACCAACTCGTGTGTGGAGGGGGGAGGGACAGGCAGAATTTCATGGAGGTGATGGTCTAACCCATATTCCAGCCCCTTAGAGTCTCCTTGGGCACCCCCTGGAGCAGCTATCAGTCAAAAGCAGCCTAGGACCAGTGCCCATACCACACCCCAGAGCTCCCGCCGCCCCAGCCCCAGGATGGCTGGCACACCAGAACTCCCATATGGGAGTTGGAGAGGGAGGTGGCCACAGGGGGCCAGAACAAAGAAAAGCAGCAACATGTGGTCTCCACCCTATTTGAACCCTCCATCTTCTGGACTTCTGTAGCTGGACCTATGCTGGATCTAGAGGTGGTAGCTATAATTCTCTTTTTCTCTCTCTTTCTTTACTTCTTCTAATCTCCTTTCTTGATATTTTGGGTAATTTAGGACCGGATGGGTTGGATTTTGCAGAGTTGTATGGGTTAGCATGTGCTAAGTCAATGCTTCGTGGAATGCTTTATTTTGGTTTAATGTTATCCTTTAAACTTTTGCTAAGTGCCTTTATTTACTAAAGTTTACCAGTAAAAGTACTTCCTGAGAAAACATGTGCAGCATGTCTCGTTTGTGCTCTCTCTTAAGGTTTTAAAAGAACTGAAGGCTCTTCTAATAAGTTCAGTGGGCAAATTTTTGAAGCCTTGTATATTTTTAAAGTAAAACCCCTTCAGAGAGCCTGTAGCTCAGGTGCTGGAGTCTCATAGGGGATTATTTAGTGAAATAGCTAGCTCTCATAAAACAAATATGATTTTGAACAAAAGCAAAGCTATAAAGCCTACCAAAAAAAGAGAGATTAAACTTAATTTCCTTAAACAGATAATCTCTCAAAAATTTAATCAATCTTAGCAAAACTGTATAGATAAGACTAAAAGATTTTGTTGTCTTGGTCAGAGTCCTACCTAATTTCTTGAACTGAATGTGATCTATCCTGCCTGTAAGTCAGCATTGCCTCTTAATGCAGTTTCAGACTCTCAGTGTTACCAGTCCTCCAGAACATTATAAACGATAAAATGTTATCCCCATTGTCTTCATTAACTGTATTAATTGCCCTTTCAGTGACTTTCCTCTTGAAAATATCCTTTGTTTGAACAAGGATTCCTTTAGGCAGGAATACAAATGGAAACAAATAAAAAAATTATATCTGCATAAAGAATAATTACAAAATAGTCTCTGAATATTCTACTCTTCCAAAGTATCTGCAACTAAAATTTATAAAAGATCAACTTGAAGTTAAGAGCCATGAAAGCAGACAAAAATTCTAATTAAGTTTTGGGTTGCAGATATGAGGCTCCTGGGCACCAAGTGTGGCACTCAGAAGTAATTTAAGTACCAAAATTCAAGTCTATAATCCTCAAAATATCCTGAGAAGAGACTGCTGACATGTAAGATTGCCCAGGAAATTTCTCAAAATGCTGCCATGAGGAGCCAGGACTGTGGCCATTTGGCATAGCTGAGCTACTATGTACTTGTTTGATACTTAGCCCCATTAGTAATCTGCATAGTCCCGGTTTCCTCAAGGCCTCAGTTGGAATAGAAGATACTCTTCAGTATGGCTAAAACACGCTAAAAAATCAGGTCAACACAACATTCAGCAGACATTGCTAATTACATTGAAAAATGTGGAAATGAGGATTGAGAAAAAAGAAAGATACAGTTATCCTTACAAAATATCATATTTGTACTAATTTAGAAACTGGGAGATACAGCCTCAATATCCTTCTTAACATGAAGAAGTTCAAGCTCGGGTATCCTATGCCAAGCTTGAAGGTGAGTTCATTACATGCTTGTGAAGAACCTATGCTGATGAAAAGTGAAAAATGCTATGCTGTTCATTTAATTTATAAAGCTTTCAAATTAAAAATAATAATCAGTTTTCTTTTTCTCCTTTAATCTGTATAGTTTTATAGTCCTTTTCTAATTGCTCCAGCTGACAATGAAACATTTACTTTTTTAATTCTGAACAAGAATCTTGCACAACCTGTATCTAGACTTTTTTTTGTGGTCATACCGGTATCCTGTAGAAAAATAAACTATTCCGAGAACTATGCAGTTTGCTATATTCTTATTCTATTTCCTGGGCACCTACTGTTAAACACATTCAGTATCATGATACTGGGCTAGAGACCTGGTACAACTGTTCTTAATGTTTCACAGAAAGTAGTTTTCCTCTCTCTGAAAGCATATCCACTACTGCTACTACCCAAAGGATAGCATTCATAGGAGCAAGAATGTGGAGTTCTACTTTTTTTCCCACATATCTAACTTGATAGCTTGGTTAAGTTGTTTATTATTAACTTATGTGGAAATTACAGGTATATACTATTCAGTGGGAATTTATTTTATAGCTCTACATCTATGATAACTGTTCTATTTAATGTATCTTTCTCCACCAGAGAGAATTGGAACTGAAATTCTATCTGAATGGGTTCTGTCAGGATTTCCTCCACTTTTAGTTTAATCTTTACCCAGCTCTGTCACTGAAATCCCATTTCTCCAGAAACATCGATAAAGATTTTGGCTTTGATGAGGCCACATCATAGTTTAACAACATTTTTCTTTTCTTCTCTTTTAACCACTGATGTAATGCACTTTGAATTGGCAATCAATGTTTTTATATTTATAAATTTGCAGTTAGAAATTAGTTGTTGCTTACGAGAAGCATCTGTTCTGCCTATATTTGGTATAACTGTAATTGGGATAATGTTTGCTAACTGAGAAAGACAGGGTGGATTACAGCAAAGCAATTCTGAGACTATACTAGCTGTCAAACTGAGTTATAAGCCAGTTTTCAGTGTCACTGATCTTTATATGAAACTTCCATCACTCAGTTGAATCACTAGGGAATGCAACTAACATAAGAAAAAATTATACCCTTGTGCCTCTACCTTTTTTTACCCCTCTTCATCTGGCATGGTAGAAAAGTCAACACTCTCTGTTTTGCATGCACAAAACAAGTCAAGTTCACATAATATTAGGGTTCAGAATTTAGCATACTGGTAGATGATAAGTTTATGTTAGCTACAAGCATCTTCTAGTTCATGTACACCTTGATGATCCTTCACTTGCTGATCCTTTCTATGAGAAAACTTCAGTCAGCATGGGTTCCTTTAAAGTTGAATTAGAAGCTAAAGCAACTTATTGAAACTATATTTAATATATTTATCTAGCTATCCATTAATTAAGTTATTGGTACATTTTCAGATTTTCACAAGTGTGAGGCACTGAAATGGTTTATGGCTTAAATATTGTTGAAATCACTGAAAGACTTTTGTGCACTGTAGCAAATTGTGCAAAGAAGCAATTGCTCAATGAAGCCCACCTCTCTCAGAATATGCCTGCTAATTTAGACTGTGAAGGGAACTTGAGATAAGATAAAGGATGTACTATTATCCCAGGAGAATAATGTATTCACAAGTGTGACTGGAATGCTGATGGCTCAGACAATCAATGTGCAAAGTAACTGCCCAGGTGCTGTGGGGCAGTAACTGCCCAGGTGCACACCCGACACCTCGGGCTACAAGCTGGGTGTTGGACAAGATAAGGAAAGAGGCAAATCCTGCCAGGCAGGATAGTGTTTCTTTGTCCTTACAGAAATGACTCAGCTGTGATAACTCCCCTCCAGGGAACTACTGGAACAACTCATACACAGGCTGAAGATATTCATCTCTGCTGATGGGCCATAATTGAGTCAACTGCACTGATTTAACAAGCAGCTGTAACATCCTAAAAGGTGTCAAAGACTTATGAAATGTCTCCTGATCCAGTCATCCAGTGTAAAACTCCCCACCCCAGGGGAAGTACCAGGGGCATTTCCACCTAGCCTAAGCCTAATAAAAGATCGCACTCGGATTTCACTCAACATTTGGTTTTCTTCCCGCACCACACAGGACCTTCCTTAGCACCCTGGGCTTCATAGACTTCTTCCCTTATCACCTAGTCATCTGTCATCACCTTGGACTTTGATCACAACAGACTTCTTCCCTCACTACACAGGACTACCCTTACCACCATGGCTTTTTCTGTCACCACCCTGGGCTTCCCTTGATGGATCCAGATTGCAACTATCACTTTGACAAGACTGAGCCTCTCATCACTGAGAAGACCACAAGAAGAGGATCAACTGGATGCTGTCAGAATCCATGGGGTGGTGGTATTTTTTTCTATTTATTCTGTCCTGTCATTCTCTTTCTCTTCCCCTTCCTCTTTCTCTCTTTTCTCTATTTCTTTCTATCTCTCTCTACCTCACATTTACTGTTAAATAAAATCCGTACTATTGACTTCGGCATATGCTCTTGTTTGCACCTTAATTTTGGCAGAGGTATCTCTAATAATTTTAAAGAACCTGATCTTAACAAGTGTAAGCTTATAGATAATTTTTTAAAGAAAATTTCTGCTGCTTATTTAACTTAAAAAAACATATTGGCATCAATAGCAGTATGCGTAAACAAGCAATAGTAATGAAGAAAACAAAAGAAGTCTTGGGGCAATAATTCATTTAAAACAAACAAAAAAAAGCTAAATTAAAGGACAGTTGGAAATGATGCTGAGTAACATTCACTTCATGTAAATTAAGGAATTCTATTCATTTCTCTATATATTTACACCACCCAAAGATGTCTGAGACATCTTCATGGAGCTGGTAAACATAAACCATCATTGTCTGAAAACCTGTTTTCTATGCTTGAAGAAAAGAAGAACACTAATAGCATCCTGAATGGTGATAGATGCCTTGTTTGAACAGCTGAATTCAGCACTAGCAGTCCAAAGTATCTAAATATGACCAAGGTGTCTAATTTCTCATTACAGAAGGTCCCTGACTTATACTTCCATAAACTCCTTCACAAGACATTCCACAATGACTTTTCAATTAAGTACAATCAATTTTGTCTGATTAGGTGATTGATGACACCAAGTAAAAGGTAAAGGCTGGGAAGTAAGTAATGGGACCATATGTCATGCAGGTAGACTAGGAAGAAATAAATCACTAGTTGCATCAGCAGTGCCAAGAGAAATTATGAACTTAAGAAGTGATCCATACCAGAAATTGATATCCCTATTGCTTTTACAGTACATTTGCAGCGAAGCAGGGAGTATTTTCAATTTTAGATTGATAGCCCATTCTGAGACTGCTGTCTGACATGTAGACACATGATAATAACATCTTACAGGGATGATCCCACAGACAGCTAGCTAGTCAACTTGAGATTGGTCACTTCAGACCCATCAAAATATGTGGTGACTGATTAGGTAATCTTAGTACTCACAGTGCGGACAGGACTGTAGACTATGATAAAGCAGATCGTACATATAAAGTGTCTGTGCTGGATTGTCCCACAGTCCCACAAGGGCTAAATCTGAGTACTGAAGTGAACAAAAATACAGTAGACAGGACGACAGATGTCAGTTCAAAAGGCATTTCAGGCATAGCCACTGAACATTCCCACTTTTTACAGCTTCCTACAACTTAGCACAAGTCTAAATAGAGATACCATCAGGTTTTTAATCACATTTGTCTGCATGTGTGTGGGAAAAGACAAAAAGTGAATAGACAGAGGAGAAACTTCACTTTCTGTAGTTAAACCAATGAAAAAAAAGATGTGAACAACACTATATTTTACAGATGCAGGTTGCATCTATTTCTATTTCTTGTTCTAAGTGAGGTATTTATAACTATAAATTCGCACCTCTATGTCCAAATAAAACAAAACAGAGATAATTTTTCACCAAGAGACATTCTACAGACTGCATAATAAAATTTGGGTTTTTTTCTGCTTGCCCCTTATTGTGAATAGCCACATCTACATGTTCGTGCTATTAACAGTACCTGAAAGGCAGTCTACTAGGAACTGTGCCAAGTTATTTTATGAAAAAGTGCTAAGTGAAACAGGCCATTTCTTCCCAGAATTTTCATAATGATTGAGCTAATGATCTGAGCCTGCTTTATGCAGCCTTCTTGATTACTTGTCCCAGTCACATACTAGTAAGCCCAGCTGTAGCTGGTAACTCAGCCATAGAAAAGTAAAGAAAGCTTTCTTTGTGATAAGAAAATACCATTGAAACTGTGGTCGTCATAGTCAATGTTCTTCATTTAATACTATAGAAACGGGAGTGCTTTCTGAAGCTCAGATATCCTTGGTAGGCAAAAATATGTGGTCAAGCAAAGGTACATGAGACCTGCTCAAGAATATGACCTAAATAGAATGGGAGCAACAGTGAGAATTTCTAAGTTTATCTGTAGGTCCATGAGTAAAATTATCAGTAGCGAAATAGTAATGGAAGAGTACAGAAGCCATGTAGTAGCAGTAGAATTCAGGGCAGGGGGAAGGCTTTTGGGGAACGATATGTTGATCAGTACTAAAAATACAGGAAACAAAAGTGATGTCGCTTGTTTGAGCTGTGTTCATGAATAAAAAACACTTTGTGTCTCTTTTATAAACAAACCAAATTGCATCAGAAATTCATGATTAAAATTAATCATTTTCTTCTCCTACTGGAAACAAAGCACTGAAACCTGAACTTTGACTAATTAGTCAGGTAAAATTAGGTTATATTATAGACTACTTCCAAAGCATTTTTTAAAAAGTGTAGATAGCTCAAAAGAAGACAGAAGATGAATATTAGAAGTTTATAGTGTTCTGCTGTGAAATAAGACAGCTTATTAATTTGAACTTAATTTAAAATATAAACATTAGTGTAGTGTATTTGCTGTACTTGGGTAATTTTGATTGGGAAAGAAGTTGGTAACCAGAAGTCTTAGAGTACAAGTGAAAGAACCTCAGCGGATCGTGTTGTCTGTCCCACTGAACACATCAGCAGCAAAGTTATTCTGCCCAAGGCACAGGAAACAAATATTGTTACATACAACACTATTCCTGCTATGGTCTCTCTATTGTCCTCAAGGACTGTCATGTTTCTGACACCAATTTCTTTATATGTCACTTTTTGTAACAAGTCTTTGTGCCCTTGTACACAGTCTCTTCATCTGCATTCACAGCTATGCACTTTCAAGACTGGAGTGTCACCCAAGGACAATAGTTCTTCCTGAAGACCTAATGCTATTCTAAGAGTAAAGATAAACTACCTCATTCCCTAAGAATGCTGAGACTACTTGCACACTAGGAATCGACAATGAAAATAAATGCATTACTGTCTTTGACTTATGCTCAGTAAAATTAAAAATATCTGAATTATTCATTAATAAACTCTTATATTTATCTATACTCTCATCTTGTTGTGTTTTATACAAAAGCCTATTGTTCAGGCTGTCTAAGGCACAGGGAATCAATTTCCCCCATGGTAAATATTAGTACTAACAGAAAATATAGCTATACCATTGTTACTAACAATCTCTTATAGAAAACTGTAGTATGTTTTATAAAGACAAACATTCTGAGCTTTCAAGGTTGCTTCAGTTAAGCAAAAGACAAAGCAAATTACTACAAATCAAGGCACAGGACAGTTCTCATGAAAGCTGAGGAGTGTTAATTTTCACAAAACACGGAGAAATAACTTACACTATATATTTTAAAGGAAGTCTTAAAAAAAAGACCAACCATAGAGATAAATACAAGGTTCATTCTAGTTGTACAGATGCAGAGTCTACAGTTAGTTATTCATACCTCTAGTTTTACTCATTCTCAATTGATTTCATCTAACTTTAGTTAACAAACATATAATTGAAATCACTCTATTTAATCTACTAAAACATTTATATCTTCAAAAGATGAATCAGATCTCAAAAAATTCCATGAAAACGTGCTTTTATTTAGAAGGAAAGTCCAGGTTAATCATAACAATATTTTTCAATATGCTTTCTGTTTTGTTCTAATGTCTATATCCTTACTTGGTCTGTCTTGCTTCCTGAAAGAGGGCTATGGGGCAATCTAGACTGCAAGTTCCTATAGAAATTGTCTGTCTGTTACTACTTTGTGAAAAGCTCTAAATTTAACTGACATAATTTAGCAAGTCTTCCAGACATTTTACCTGTATTGCAGTACAACACTATATAATCAAAGATTCTTCCTGGTTTCCTCCTCTAACAATATTGCTACTATTTGTAGATCAGTTGAACCAACAAAATATTGATGAAAGATTCAGTCTGTTCTTGGTAATGGAGTGAAAATTTTTCTCACCCTATAGCTAATTTATTGGTGAACTTATTCTCACAAATCTATGTGACTAATACACTATTACAGTGTGCATATATCAGAAAAACATTTGGCAACTACGATAAAAGTGAGTTTACTGAATTTTTTGATGTCTTTTACATTCATCATAGAACGCATGATGCTAATTTACTAACCAGTAAGAAATTACCAATTTTTTTAAAGGAGTTGGAAACTCCAGTCCATAATGGCATATGTATAAATAATACTTAAAGCCAACTGTATATTAGATTTATTGTAGCTAATAGCGCTGAAAGTACTTAATCAGGGTTGACTCTCCCATTAAACGTTTTACGGGCATAATTAATATCATGTAAGAAGACTAGTCCTGGACTTTATTATATAGGATTTTAATATACTGAATGGCTAGAACACAAGAAGTTATTAGTGAGAGAATTTCAAAAGATTTATGCAACTCTGGTGAGTACCAAGATGTTATAATCAGCAGTCAGCTTGGTCACCAGAAAATGTGTTATTTTGCTACTTTCTACAATAGTAAAGCGTTTAGAGATTTTTTGTACTCTTTACCTCTAGTCCTTTCTTACACACTAACACACGCTACACACAGTCTCACACAGAAAATAATGAGAGAACATATATTTTAAAAAGTAGAAAAAAATTCCCATATTTTGTCACAGCTAAGTTTTTGAACCACCATCAGTGGGTTTAAATACTTTTGTAGTATTTTGATATTCTCTTGAAAATATTTTTATTATTTGGTATCATTCACACACCCTGAAACAGCTAAGACAAATTATTTTATGTGATGCAGATATCAAAAATATTAAGTAAAACTGATAATTTTTTTATATAGAAATTGTATATTTCATCCCAAATGTTTCAAGGGCATCCACAGCAATGAAAAAACACGTTCACAGGGCTTTTATGAACTCATTCTCTATTTATAACAGAAGAAGGTCTTCCATTATTTCATACTTGTTTTCAAATTTGTTTTCTTTTTTTCCCATAAATTCCGCCATAATCAGAACTCTTCTCTTCATAAAAATGAAGTGTGTGTGGGAACACACAAGTATATATAGAAAGTTTCAGACTCACTCTACATACGCTCCAAGCCAGCTGGTTACGAACCAGCTTCACTTTAGACAGCCTTTGGCCACATCAGCCCAGCATATAGACATATCAGAGTCTAGTCCAACTTAAATCGATATGCACACATCCATAAAACAGGGCTTTCAGACATTCTCAGAACATAATGCACTCCACAAGGAAGAGTGAGAAGCATCTGAAATTATATACATCTGTATTTTACCCCTGAGTAAGTGGAAGTAGCCAAATTTCACCAGCCTGAACCCCCTACTGGAATAAGACGTGAAAATCCCTTCTTTGAAAGACTGAAGGTACAGGACCACTATGATATCCAAGACATCCACAGAGGCTATTGGAAGGAGGTGTAAGGTGATAGACCAAGGTCCTGAGGGGTTATGAGAAAGACCCCAGCACTTGCAGGGGGCATTCCCAGAAACCCATTATAAGGTGATAAGACTACACAAAAAGGGACAACGACACTCCTAATGGCTTTCCAAAAGACTCCAGCACCTGGAGGAGACTTCCCAGCAACAGACTGATAGGATCAATGAAGGATAGAATGGTATGGAGAAAGCATGGTCTTTCTTCACAAACATCCTACCTGATGGGAACTCAGGAAGCTGACACTTAGGCCTATGTCATCTGTCTATCACCCCAAAAATTAGTTTATTGACTATAGTCACTCAAATTGCCTAAGAAAAAAGTATGAAAAGAGATCAGACATGAGCAAAAATCAGGGAGAAGTTCCGTCATTTCTGCAGGGGTAACTGATGGGCTGCCTTTTCTCCTTCCACTCCTCAGCATGCTGCAGGGTGAGCAACCAGTTTTATATTTTACTTCGCTTTCACCTTTAGTAATTGTACTTTGCTTCCTTATATCTTGCCTTATATATATTTTATCTTTACCTTATAGACTAATTGCACTTTGCTTTATATAGTTTCCTTATAGATATGAATTTTACCTTGCCTTAAAGTGTATATTTCTTGGTCTTAGTGAGTTAAAGTGTGTGCGAGTGAGAAGCAGTTATATTCTTTCCTTTTTGCTTTGCATTAGCAAGTGTATTTAGATTTTGTCCTAGTCTTTGTACATTGGTCTGTCATGGAGGGGAGTTGCTTGAGTTTTGTATTAGGGTGTTATAGTGATCTATTGCTTCTTAGGGAGTTGTGTTGTTTTTGGAGAGCACGCTTCTGGTTTGAAGTTGTACTATTAAAGTGGAATTTGGCAGTTAAATGTTATCGGTGATGACGTGAATTCTATAAGTTGTCACAGATTTGTATTAATAAAAGTTATTTTGTGAGCTGCTAAGAGTTAGTCCTTTTTTTTTTTTTTTCGGTGGTGGCAGTCTTGTTGACAGCAGAATAACTCGTAGGAGAAACTTGCTGAGAAGGTTCTCCACTGCTATTAAGTGCAGTCCCCATAAATAGGGTATCAAAAGTCCTGTCCATCTCAGTGAATCTGTCAAGCAAAGGGTCTCCCCCTAAGGAGACACTGACAGACTGTTTTTGGACTTCAAAGGCTTTGAACTCCCAGGAGGGGCACACTAATCGACAAAAAAATATATTAATACAGATGGGACAGAAAATCCTTCATTTCTGCTCCTTTTCACGTGACAGGAGGGGAGCCACTGGAACAAGTTACCTGGAGAAGTTGTGGATGTGTCTTCCCTGGAAATGTTCAAGGTCCGATTGGAGGGGCTCTGAGCAACCTGATCTAGTGAAAGGTGTCCCTGCACATCGTAGGGTGGTTGGAACTAGGTGATCTTTAATATCTCTTCCAACCCAAGCCCTTCTGTGATTCTATGATGCAGCTACGGATGAAGTAAGTTCCATGGGGCACCTAAAATGGCATGACTCCTGCATGCTAGCAAATGAAATTAGCAGATCTCTAAAATTAAGCCTAACAGCCCCAAATTCCTTTTAATATTTTGACTTTGGGATATATTCGGCTATGTAAATTTTCTGTGTGATGCTATATTAAATGCCCCAGGGTACTGAGGAAATCCAAACAGGCTGAAAGATATTATGGGGGCTTAGAGAAGGAATGCTCTACAGCATTTGAAAATACACTAGATACTAACAGGCAAGAAAAGTGTGTCCTGACAAAAACAGCTGCGTGGTAATCCAAAGAAATTTTGATGGCATCTACCAGTTTCATAGTGCTTTGTCTGGAACTGGATTAACTGATAAGTCCATGCTTCATTTGATCTTGATGCTTTTTTAAAAGCAGATACTTGCAATTTTCAGCCTGATTTTCCTGTAATTAATGATCCCTTTGAACTTGTCTGTAGCCTATGAAGGGTCCATAATCAGATCACAAATTGCCTGGCAGAAAATTCCTTGGCAACTGTCCAGTGAGTCCATAATGTTATTCCATGCTTTTCTGGCAAAAGGCCCACCAGAAAGTTTCATAATATAGAGAAGTCCATGTTTGGAGAAATTTAATCAGTTGCATAATAGGTGCCAACAAACTTTAAACTCCAAACCTATATCAGTATAATTCTCCAAGTCTCCAACATTTTTATACCAAACTAAATGTGGGGTTTTTGGTTTACTTAAAGCTGTTTCCCAGGCAACGCAGGAAACTCATATTCTGTGACTTTATATAAGACAGTTAAGAAAGAAATTTTGTGCAGTCCCCTTTGTAAAGCAAAAGAAAGACAAACCAAAACAATTCATAAGTATAGTTTTCTGAACTGAGACATTTTGCCTCAAATCTTGATGAGAACAATTTTTAAAAACCCTAATTTTGCATCAGATAGAAAGAACTAATAGGGGAAAAAACATAGAAAAAGAATACAGAACACAGCAGATGCTTTATGTTTCAGCAACTATAAATTGCACTTTCCTTTTGGCTTTGGGAACTCATTTTACGATTGGCAATCTTCCTGAGTGCTCAGATGCCATGAAAATTGCTACTGTTATTTAAATATGATATCACAGCAGTTTACATAACTTTTGAATACTAACTAATGATTTTGGTTTAAATTTCCAACTTTCTACATTTACATGTAGATATCAAACATAGTTTTGAATCATGTTATTGTGGTTATAAGAATACATGCTTACCAGTAGATTTATTAATGTTAATTAAAAAAAAATAATCAAAATATATAATAAGCACCCTTTACTTACTGTAACTTTACATCATAGTAACATTTTCAGAATGAAATTGTGCTGATGAGGGGTACATGAAAGATTCACATGATCTAACTGCCTGTATGTTAACCTTGGTCAAAAAGAAATAGGTATACACAGCCCGAGCCAGTTGCCTAAACAGAAGCTTGAAGTGTCACTTGAGTTCCTCTGAGAAATCCAATGTTTAAGAAGCTGGAGAATACAATACAGAACCCATGGAAGACCTGTAGAGTAGAAGCTACTGACTAATGGGGATAGTTTTGGTCATTGCACATGTAATACGTTATAAAGAAATGAATCCTCTTTGTCTGCTACTCACTCCATTTGTATAATTTGTCTTTATTTGGCGAACTGGAGAATGAAATATAGTTGTCAGCTAAACAGTAGAAGTTGTGCCTTAGATATGTTTAGACAGAATCTGATATTTCATTTGCTTATTGTCCTAGTTAGGACAGCTGAGACCAGTTCATCATGGTATGGGTGTAACCCAAAACTGTATATTCTATAGCCTTCCATGCCATTTCCCAGAAATTGTTAGCAGTAGAGGCCTGTAGATATTCCTGAGCATCCTCATACCCTTTTATGGAAATCCCCGCTCTGAGGGGAGGACTGAGCTGAACTGGAGAATATATAAACTTGGAGTTTTGGAACCTTTTTACCACTCGTGGGATCCAGAGGAAAACTGCAGCTCACTGCTCTCAACCGGACTGCAGCTCACCACTCTCAACCAGACTGAGACCACCACCCTCAAGTGGACTGCAATCACCACTATTGACTAGACTGCAACAGCTCTCCCACCAGCAGGTTTTTCCCCCCTCCCTTTACTTTGGACTCGGGGGGGGGCTCAAGGAACACCACTTTGTTCATGCCTCAGGGTGCTGGGTTATACATTTGGGTTTTGTGGGTTAAGACCAATTGTTTCTTTGTATAATTGTACTTATTGTATTATTTTATTAAATTGTTATTCTGACTTATAATCTCTCTTTTGAGTTGAGTTCACTTCCCCTACTGGTTAACTTTTAAACCAGCATACTTATGTCAAGTACACTTTTATTTCTCTTTTTCTATTGTACAACAAGAATGTTCTAAATAACACTTTTTATATGGATTCATAGAAAATGAGTACTTATGAAAAATTACATCAGAAAAAGCTATGAACTGCACTAGATTTCAAGTCTAGAACAATGTTATTTGAATTATCGTAGGGTAAAAAGTCAGCATTTGAGCTGTCAGAGTGAAGGAAATACCATGTCGAGGGTGTGGTAAGTAAGTAAATTTTATCAGAAATGTTAAAACTGCCTGCTAAAGAAGAATTCTCTTTCACATATAAAATGTCAAGAGGTTGAAATTTATTTTTATTTCCCACCAGTGTAAAACTGAAATTTATCACTAAGCAAATAATCACTTCAAAGAGAAGGAGGTATGAGGGTACTTGCTTGACTTTAGGAAGAGACAAACTTAATTCTTGCTTTAAATAGCTTAGTGTAGAGATTAGAATTTTGCTTACTTTTGACATGACTAGCTGAACCACTAAGCCCATGGTTTATTACATGTAGTGGCCTTTTATAATTAACAATTTCACCCTGAAGCCTAGAAAGTTTTATCATAACTAGTATTTTCCTTGAAAACTTTTTACTTCAATGAAGAAGCATATCTTGGGGAAAAAAAAAGGTAAAAAATCTTAACAAGCTAAAGTGGAAAAAGGTTAGAAGAAAGGTGAAAGAAATCTCTGGCAACAGTTATTAGTAAGCAAGAAGAAATGACCAGATGAGCAAAACATCAAAAACTTTTCCTGAGTGATACTTCTGTGCGTTCTGGTACAATTTGACTTCTAGAGCAATACAACTGTATTAGTCCCACTGGCTAACAAACTGCAGAAGAATGACACCGACTGTGACCAAGCTGAGACACCTCAATTATTACAGTTCTACATGACTAGGCTAAAGATACTAACCACCTCCACCAGAGAAACAGATGACTTTCCTATGGTATTCTAATCAGATGGTTCTGATGAGAGTGCTTCCTCTATGTGCTTCTTCTGTGTAAGGACTGTATTTATGATTCTATGGATAATGGATCCTTTATGGAGCTTAGTTGTTGTTTTATGGAAGTGATAAGCTGGCTGTTGCTAAGCATATAGAACATAGAAAGCTGCTGAGAAAATTTAATAAGTACGGTGAGAAAAAATCTCATAACTGAGTTGGGATCTTTTCTGAGCTCTGAGTTTTCCTGTGTTTGCATATAAAAGGAACAAACAACAGAAGGAGGAGGAAGCCAAAACTAACTATGAAAATTAATTCGCATTACTGTATTCCTCTGTTTGAAACTATCATGCTAAAGCAGTGGTAAAAATGAGTCTCACTTGAAAACATACCTAGACATGCACACACATACTTGGTATATGTACTTTGGATTTTCAAAATTCTCTGCATTTTATTCCTGTTCCTTTTCCTGTTTTGAAGTTTGCTTGGGTCTTTTTCCTTGTTTTATATGCATGCATAGAAATGAAAACAATATTCATGCACATGACATGCCTGTATATACATATACATATTTATACCTTAGGGAGCCAATGATTTTCCCTCAGTTCCTTGATGAAGACTAGACTAGATAGTGCCTGTTAAGTGTTAATACAAATGCCAGCGTTTTAACCAGATTTTTCATTACTGAAGCAGATTCCTTGGTCTTTAATTCAACTAATCCTTTTACCCAGGAAAGCTCCTTACTCATAGCTATCAACATTAACTACATCAACTGAAATAGGACTAATTTACAGGATTTCCAGCCTATTACAAAGCATCTGTAAATCAGATAAATGTAGAAAACCTAATTCAAAACTATGATAAAAATGCTCATTTGTAAACATCATTAAAATTTAGTCAAATTACAAAAAATGTACAACTCATAATATTTTTTAACTTATTAGAAAAAATCATAAGAATCTTTTTGTGAATAAATTCACTAACTCAAGGTGAAAGATTAATTTGTAGATAAATAGGAAGAAAAGGAAGAGTAATCAATCTGAGGCTGTTTTGGACTATTAATGAAATAACACATGATATTAAACCTTTTCAAGTGTTACGTAACGTTAATTAACACTTTTGACACAAAAATGAGTAACATCATCAGCATCATGGATGATAACAGCATTGAAAAGACATGTTAAAAGCTAATGGTATATGGAAATGGCATCCTGCAGCATTTGCAAATAACATTTATTCCAATTTGCTAAATTCTCAGTATGGCAAAGACCTAAAGAGTATACCCGGGGTCAAAAACAGGAATGACATCAGGTATCCTTATTGATTCTGGAAAGTTACTCTATAGTAGCTCTCAGCAGAGAGTTATGACAGAGCTGAAGGGAGGGAACCTAATCAGAATCACAATCAAATTGAACAAATGCATGATTCTAAGCAAGGGAATATGGCCATCGATTCCCACAGATAAAAGACCTAATATTTTTAACTATAGTAGTCTGAAAACTCATATGAAAACACTTGTGTCTTCCATCACAATACCTAGAAAACTTGAACCTAGAAACTGATTAGTCAGGTGAACTGTTCTACAAAATATTAAATGGTTTCAGTTTTACTATGCCTTCACTCTTTTTTTTTATCAAGCTCCTGCTCTTAGCAATCTGTGGTATATAACAGGTAAGAATAACAAATGAATAATATGAATGATAACTATATTCTTATCACTTCTATTCTACTCAGTTAGCCTTGATGCTTTTGCCAAAGGAAACTTGAATTGAGCTCACAGATTGACATTGCTAGTTTTGTTGCTCTATAAAACCTAATCAGCTATCTTTGAACTGCTGACTGGAGTAGAGTTTTCTCATTTTCACCTATTTATGCAAGAACAGGATGAACTTGAAATTCTGTAACCTTTGAAATCAACAGGATAAATGTTCTAGCTTTCCACATCCTGGATAATGAGCATCTAAGGGAATTAAATTAAATTTTGGGGGTACACAACACTTGGTTTTCTGCTTTAAGTACAGAGAAATATGTATTAACTAGAGTTCTCTTTCCTTATATAAAAGAAGTAGAATTGGGTAATGTATCTGAAAGAAGAAAAGAAGGTGGGAGGTAGCAAAAACAGTAAGAATTTTAAAGCAAATAAAATTTGGCCTACAATCTCCTCAAAAATAGTACTGCTCTTGTGTTCAACAGTGAAATTAGATGCCATTTTGAGAAAAAAGTAATTGGTCTTCTTTCAAGTCACTGAAACTAAATTGTCATATATGTAATACTAGAAAAAAACTTAAATATAAATATAGTCCTAAAATGAGTATTCAGATTACAGATAATGCCTGTGTAACAACATGCAATGAAATTTTGCAAGTAGCAGGTCTGAAGAAATATTTTATTATTTAAAATATTTCTGACAAATTCTGATACAAAAAAAACCAACTTTCAAATTAACTCATATACTAAGAAACAGATTTACTTGTAAATTCTAAGAAAATCCTATCCATATTCAAAATCTCAAACAGCAAATGTTGGTTGTAAACAGTGTAATTTTGAGGAGTATATGATGTACTAAAAATAAAACAAGTGCATTCCTGTTTTAAGTGCAAAACTGTCCTTTCTGCTCTCTTTCCTTTGTTTCATTGATCGGGAATGGGCAAAGGGGAAGGGCAGAAGATAACAGAAAGCAGATACGTAGCTGATTTACATTTAAAAAATTTTATGTTATTATATCTAGATTTCATATAAAGTCCTCCATAGAACCAGTTCCATTTCTGACCAAATCCAGGTGAGAAAATAAGAGCATCCATACTGTATCTGTAAACTGCAGTGAAACCCACATTTCACTGAGAGCATCCAGGATATTTAGAGATAAAGATATAGACATCTAGAATTTTGTTTCCATGGAACATTCCTCTCTTCAGGTTAGAAAGAAAATAATTACTTTTATTTTAAATTAATTCTTTACTAGTATCTTTGCAATATTTAATTTTCTAGTCTTCCTTGCACCCTTCATTCTCTCTTCTTTGTTAGTTATATGCAAAAAGTATATGGGTGGTAAATTGACCCAACATAAGAACATAATTTTATTCAGAGCTAAGTTCTTTCAAATCACATTTAAACAGCCCACTTCTACTCCCACAAGCCTTCACCCTTTCCTTTCACCAGTCAGCTGTCATCTAAGGGAAATATAATTAACAGAAAGACATGAAAACAGTGCACACTACAGAAAGTAAAATGCTCAAGCATAAAATGGAATTGTGCCATATCTGATATTTAGCCCACATAAATAAAGATTTTGTTACTGGGTTACATATACTGTAGAATGATAAAATTCTTTTATTTCATAACCCGTGGGGCAGGGCAAGGTGGAGGTGCAGAGGAGGGAAGAATAAGAAAAAATTATTGCTGTAATCCTCTGAATAACATGGATTAATTTAGTCACTGGAAACATGTTTTTGATGTGTATAATCTGCACTTTACATTTCAATTAGCAAACCTCTATGAAAAAATACGTGCTGTAAATGCTCCTGTACATCTGTACAGAATAGAAATATGTCACCATTCACTTTTTTAGTAAGTTGAAGAAACAAGGATGAGACAAAAGGCCTTTGAAAACTGAGATTTTCAAACAGTTTTAAAAGCCAGACAAGACTTTGATTTTGACCAAATAATGGGATGACTGGCCAGTGAAAGAATAAAAACTGTGTTCTCTGTGCTGTGTACCTGTTACAATATTTAGTGCATCTCTATTATCTAACAGAAGAAGTTATAGGCCATCTTAGACATTCTTACCTTAAAATTATATTCTAATATAAAAATTTGGTTTGCTCACCTTCACATAACTGACATTAGATCAGATACAAATTCTTCTCACTTTACTCTTGTTCATAAATTATGTCAGTAAGCTTCAGCATAGTCTTCAGTGATATTCATTGCTATTACATCAAGAGATTAACAAATGGTTTTGTAAAAACAGCATATTAAGGAGAAGCTTTTTCCTCAGCATTTAGAAAGAACACAACAAATAAAACATACCAGAATAAATATATAAGGTATTTAGGCATCTATTTAAACTGTGTAATTGTATTCATTCAAGTTCAGATGTTAAGTCTCCACACATTTGATTAGTTGTTGCAGTGATTGTTGCTGTAAATACATGTACTTAAATAATCAAAAAAAGATTAAATCCTCACATCTTATTTTTTTAAATGTTTTAGCTTTTAAATAGAAATAAGATACTCAACAATCCTGAAAAAACTCCAAGCTCTTTACTCCCTCAGAAATGCAAGCTCTTGTTTTAACTAGAAGCATAGAAATTTGCACGTATCTGTCAGTTTATCCATCTGTCCAGAAAAAAATTATCTATCTCATGTACTGACTTCTTCTTGCATATCCCACTTTAATATTTTTGGGAAGTTATTTTGGTTTTTGGGGGGTTTTGGCCTTGTTTCCTTTAGGAATAAAAGATCTAATTTTATACTTTTTACCCCTTTGGAGAATAAGGTCATTTTGCTATCTTTCTTCTGCATTAAGAATCCTTCATTCAGGATTGCAGGTAAAGTCCTCCTTTTAACCACTAAATTTACAGAGGAAATATCACATCTGAATAAACAGAGCCTCTTGGGAATGCAAATAGATGCTTAGTTTCTCATTATCTCTTTATTTTCCCAGCTTGACTGATTTTGTCCATGCATGCATGGTAGTGGGAAATAAGAAAGATCTTTCAGAGCTTGTTCAACGTTTCATTCAATATACAGCAACCTTAAGCACAAAATCGCACTTATTTAGACAGGGATAAAATTACTTAATCTATGGTATTTATGATTCTTTAAAACATTTTTTTAAAGAATCTGTACTGTTTGTGCGTCTATCCACTTCTGGATTTCTCATGAATAAAAATTTTCACCACACAGCAAGGCTTTCACACCATTTAGCACATTACAAATAAAAATGGAAGGTGTAAGAAAGCTTAAGGAGGTAGTTATTCTAAGAAAACCATTTTTCCATCTCTGGTAACCATTATATAGTTCTTTCAGCAAGTATTAGGTTATCTTCATTTGAAGATAAAGTTCAGAATGAGTCTACTAAACTAACCAAAAATGAACTTTTAGACTAAAGGTATAGGGAACTGGGGAAAGAGACCTGGCAGGGGGACCTGGAGAGGATAGTATGATTCAATATTTGATAATATCGAAGAAATGTTTCTGAGAGAGTCAATAGATGTTAAAGCTCCCTCTCTGAAATGCTATTAAATTGTATTTCATAGAATGTCCTGAGTTGGAAGGGACCTACAAGAGTCATTGAGTCCAACTCCTGGCTCTGCACAGGACCATCCCCTAGAATCATACCATATGCCTGAGAGTATTGTCCAAATACTGATCGAATTCCGTCAGGCTTGGTGCATGACCACTCCCTTGAGAGGCCTGTTCCAGTGTCCAACCACCCTCCGAGTGAAAAACCTTTTCCTAATATACAACCTAAACATCTTCTGAATAGCTCCATGCCATTCCCTCAGGTCCTCCAGCGTAGGTCCTCTGGTCACCAGAGAGAAGACATCAGTGCCAGCCCCTGTGCTTCTGCTCATTAGGAAGCTGTAGACCATAATCAAGCCTTCAGCCTTCCCTCAGTCTCCTCTTCTCCACAGTGAGGAAATCAAGTGACCTCAGCCACTCCTTGTACAGCTTGCCCTCTGGACCATTCACCATTTCCATGACCCACCTTTGGATGCTGTCTTAATAGTTTTACATCTTTCTTATATTGTGGTACCCAAAACTGCACACAATATTCAAGGTGAGGCCACACCAGTGCAGAGCAGAGCGGGACAATCAACTCTGACCAGCTAGTGGTGCTGTGCCTAAAGCACCTCAGGACACAGCTGGCCATCCTGGCTGCCAGAGCACTGCTGACTCATTCAACTTGCCATTGACCATGAAAAGACGTGAGGGACTTTGAAGAAATATGATGTAATTCACTCTTTAATATTTATTCTTTCTAGTTACTTAGCTGTTGAAGAAGACACCAGACATTTGAACCTAGATTCCTTCTGCACAACTGGAGAAATACTTTAAATTAGAACCTAAGTCATAATTAGGTTCTAAGAGAAAGAGGAAAAAATTTTTCAAAAATTATCATCAGAGGTGGACTTGTAGGAATATGCTATCATTTTTCAATGACCACAGAAATTACTTAGGTTGACTACAGTCCTAATATAGACAGGGATACACTCTGAAAACACTCTTTTGAATCAAGTATCTGAAACCAGAATAAGCATTCTGAAGGAAAGCACCATTTTCCTTATTTCTGTGTCCAAAAAATGAAAGGTAGCTTTACAGAAAATCCTGCTTATAGTGACCTGATAAACTCATTTGAAGTCTGAGGTGCTCTTAGTCTTTGTCATCAAGAGGCTATCTGTGTCTTCATGCACTTAGAAAAACAAGATAATTACAGTATTCCTGAGAAACAAAAACTTGGTGTAAGAATTACCAAAGCCATCTGTCATCTTCAAGGAGAAGGCTATAAATACTTAGAAGTACTAAATCCTGCCTGTTTTCAAGGAGGTTGTGTGCATCATCATCAAAAAGAACAAAAGTCAATTGCTTCTCATAAATTACATTCAATGCCAGTCAACAGTTCAAAAATGGTATTGCCTGATCCTAACAGAGAAAAATTGAGTAGCAGAGGCTCTAATATCAGACAGACAGAACAAAAATGTGCATGCTCCATCTACTGAAACAAAACGTTCACTCCTGTTGGGTCAATGGTAAAAGTGGAGGCTATGCAGGCAATCCATGCAAAGAAATCAATGGCTCAAACCCAGCACTGACATCCCAATACACATCTGAAGCCCCCATAAACAGAATTGTTTCTTTTGTATTGAACACATTACACTGGTTTCAAACTTCTTTTCCTCTTTTTAGACATAATGATCAGAAATAAACAGAATTTCAATACAGCAAAAGTGACTTCAAAATAAAGACTTTAAAGTCGACATATAATTATGTGTCTTTAGCAGCTCTTTTCCACCCAAACTTTGCATTTTGCCTTTTGTCACCAAGGTTCAGCTCAACTGCTCTTTGTACACATAGATTCTCTCATACCCTCTTAGAGGTGCTTAGGTTGTCCACAAAAATACTCCTATTGCCTCTTGAAAATACTATTATTGTCGTCCACATTGCTTCAAATATTGTCGTCCTATTGCTTCAAATAGATAAAATCTACGTAAAACATTTGGGTCACATACAAGATCCAATGATTTTATACTGGAAGATAGAAAAGCTTTCTTCAATTTTTCATGTTTCAGGACCTATTTCTCCCATGTACTGATGAAAACTCCTCACACAACCGTCAACTTGACCCTATTTTCATTCTTATGGAGATTTCAAGATACTTTCATAATGTGGAATAATTCTTAATTTATAGACCTTTGTGTAATTCTCCTCCCCTTTTGCTATAACATTCTCAAACTGTGAAATTCTCTGAAGCAACTGTTGTACAAGAGTTCATAAGAGTATGGAAAAGTAAATCCAAGAATAGAACACAGAATTGTTTCCTGAGAGGAAAAATACTTGACTGTTTGCCATATAGAAATTATACTGATATATAGATTTGTAGATTTATAGATTTCAGTGATGATTCTGCCTATAATGTTGTCTGGCATGGTTTACACTGTAAAGGCAGAACAAGGACTATGTATTCCATGACAGGGTACAGATAAGCAGAAAATTATTTCTGAGTTATAAAAATTTTGGGTAAATCTTGGAATGGAAAGGAATAAGAAAGTATTGCTATGATGAGAATTGAATAGTATTCTTTCGTTGTTCGTGCTGGAGGGACTTCAGGAGGTCCCTGGCTGAATACAGGGTCATCTCTGAGATTGGATTACTTACTCAGTCTGGATACTCAGTTACAGTGCTATACTATTTTAACAATAACTTTGATCAAATAGGAAGTAATTCACAATTGAATCTAGTTAAAAGATGTTTTTCACCAAACGAAGTAACAGAAAAATATAATTTGTAATGTTTAATATTAGAATGACAAAATAACCATAAAATAGGCTTGAGAATTACCTGGGATACCAGTACTGTGTATCTGAGCTATACAACTATCAGAAACACCTCCTGATATGTATTTTTTTTAATTTAGTTCTACAGAGACTCATGTATAAGCACAATCTTATGTCTTACACAGCCATGCAGAAGTGGTTGGTAATAAGTGGCTGAGTTTTCCCAGTCCCTTTGTGTTTTAAAGATTGATTCTTTATTGCTTGTTTTTCTGCATGTTATTCTCTTTTCTTCTGAGGTGTCAGTGCAGTTGAGAAATAAATCCATTCAAACTGAAAACCATTTACTGCATCAATAATAGGTAGCTTTTCATCTCTAAACAGGCAAAATATGTCATTTATTGTATTACTGTTTTGAAATGTCTTTACTTTTTCTGACCTCTTAATACACTTCTCTGGTCAAAAATCCAAGAGTCCGCCAAAAATATTATTAAAGGTTCAGGTCAGAAACAAGATCAGACTGCTTTCTTTTCAGGTGTTGAGTGTCCGAACCATATTATTTAAGGTAGTTAGTGCTCTGCTCTCGAAATACAACAAATCAAAACTTATCCTATGGATTTTAACCTATCGGAAATAAAAGAATAATATAGCATAAGGAAATCTTGACAACAATCATAGTATTTCTATGACTGTCTATTGGAGCTCTGTGTGCAAGATTTTGCTGACATCTGTATTGAAACCAAGTGTAATACCTCTCCTCAAACATATTCATAGAATAGGATTAACCTTAATAACTTTAGACTTCTGGTGCGTCAATTACCATATGAAGTAATATCATCTAGACTCCCTTAAGAATTAAATAGGGATTTTGACGATGTACTTAAATTAAACTTGTATTTAACGTGAACTTCTACCTTAAGAGAGGAAAAGATCCTATCTGGAGAAAGTCTTGAATTCAGGCTCATGACAAAAGCAGAAAGGTGCCCATAGCTGCTACATTTGGAATCCATTCACGTGTGTGTGTGCACAATCCCAACAGAAACCAGGGCAAAACAATTAGAGGTGTGGGGGTTTGGTTTGTTTGTTTGTTTGTTTTTGTTTGGGTTTTTTTGGTGAAATATTAAAGATGTTTACTGCCTTTTTTATAACTACCATTTAAATGTAATTTTTTTAATATTTGTGACTTTTTTTATTTTATTCTCATTAATGTTAAAGAATTCTGCTGGCAGAGTTATGAATACAAAAGTTCATACATTTACAAACTTCTCATGATTGTCACTTGTAGATACAGTTCAGATCCACTAGAAGTATTAATTTGATTCACACTCCATAGAAAAGATATTGCTTCAAGTAGATAAAATCTAAGTAAAACATTTGGGTCACATACAAGATCCAATGTTTTTATACTGGAAGATAGAAAAGCCTTCTTCAATTTTTCTTTTTCTTACTTTCAATTATGCTTTCAGCACCGTGACTCTAATTTCCAAACATCGTTAAAACTCATTAAAGAAGCTTTTTAGCATCATACATTTGTATAAACCTTGATGCTGCTCAGAAATGAACATCATTATATTAGTTTTCCATTTCATGTTCGATAACTTTGAAGCTCACAAAAAAGAAGAGCTTAGGCTGAAAAATAAAAGATAAAAAGATGCACTTCCAAGGCACAAGTGATCCCATCCAAACTTCTAGTCTGGGATTTGTATGCATCTTTCCATCTGTTTTATAGGAGGCATACACATCTAGTTTGTGATAACTACGTATCTTTCAGGTACCTGATGTTAGGATCGATAAAGCTAAGGGTAAGTGACCTATTCTGAACATCACATTAGGTTTAGGCAGTTATATCTTCAACTCATTTCATTAATTACTTGTTGTTACACCCTGGTCCAACTGTGTTACACTTTAATTGTAGGCTTCAAGAGATTTTTGCTCACACAAACTCTTGCAAAGCCTTTGGTTTTTTGATACCTTGAGTTCACATATGGAGAAAAGACTACCAACTTTTCTCTAAGAGACTTCTTTTAAATTGGTGAGAAAATAGGTGTTTTGGCAAAAAGGGTTTTACAGAGATAACATGCAAACCAAAGAAAAGCATTTCTCTATAATACCCAGTACAAAAAACCCAATTCACAAAAGAATTACAACAGTTTACTAGGACTAGCAAGCATTGCCATGGAGTAGGGACCCTTTGTTACACCCAACAAACACAAACTCCATGCAACTTAAGTGAAATACCCGCAAATTAAGTGAAATACAGAAAATGGGTGTTTAAATTGCCCACAAGAGGAAGGAAAGAGAGATTAAGGTAAGAAAGGATAAAGAAAGAAAGATAGGAGAGAGAAATATAATTTGACTATGCAGATCACACCTTGGCAGCTTTGGGGACAACAGGCTGATGGAGACCTCCTGCGTGTCTGTTTACAGACTTTGGCTATTGTGGCCACTCCCTCTAGGAGGGACTTTAGGTTTACTGACCACTCACTGTCACCCTGTGTGGGCGGGCCATCAGGCAGATCTTATTGACAGCCCAGCCACATGGCTTTTACTGCCATGTGCTCTCGGCCATATTGACTGCAGGCCTAGCCAAGCCCTTCCCTCCCCACCCACTTAACCCCACTTACAACCCAATAATTACTGATGTGGTGTTTAACACTTGTGACTGTTTATATTACTCACTCATCAAGGAGGCTGACTGTATTATTTCAGAAGACCAGCAGTCTGCCTTACATTGAATCCTAGTTTAGATGGGTTCCCACCAGATTAATTGTCCATGCAGGATTATACTGATGTTTTTTTAACGAATCCTCATTCATAAATCACAGTCCAGCTGTTCTTCACAGTAGGATGCCATATGACTGAAGAGCTATTACCAGGCCAGCACCTGCCCTCGTCACTTTACATCTTACAAAGTCATTTTGATTACAGTTACTTTCACTTACTTTGAAGTAGTTTACAGTCAGAAATGACATTCAGATGATCAGAAAGGTCTTCAGAATAGTCAAATCATTTCTAGACAGATTATGTAGGTCAAGAAATTATACATATGTAAAACTCTTTGCAAATACCCAGAAGTCCTTGTTATACTAGAAAAAATAATCAGTGAAACAGAATAAGAAATTTTAATGGATAAATTAGTCAAAAAGCTCCCTAACATAACCTTTCATATATTACCACTAATTGATAAACAACCTGTTCATCTGACCATGAAAGTTATATCATTTTGAGCATCTTGCAATCTTATTTTTTTTAAAGTGCACATTTGCCAACAAAATGGACTTGCTGGATTTCAGCAAGGCCTTCTGGACTTCAGCAAGGCCTTTGACACCGTCTCCCACAGCATTCTCCTGAAAAAGCTGGCAGCCCACGGCTTGGACAGGGGCACTCTGTGCTGGGTTAGGAACTGGCTGGAGGGCTGGGCCCAGAGAGTGGTGGTGACTGGTGCTGCATCCAGTTGGTGGCCGGTCACTAGTGGTGTCCCCCAGGGATCAGTGTTGGGCACAGTTCTGATTAATATCTTTATTGGTGATTTAGATGAGGGGATTGAGTCCATCATCAGTAAATTTGCAGATGACACTAAGCTGTGGGAGAGTGTCGATCAGCTGGAAGGCAGGAGGGCTCTGCAGAGGGACCTGGATAGGTTGAAGAGTTGGGCTGATTCCAACAGGATGACGTTCAACAAGTCCAAGTGCCTGGTCCTGCACTTTGGCCACAACAACCCCATGCAGCACTACAGGTTGGGCACAGAGTGGCTGGAGAGCAGCCAGGCAGAAAGGGACCTGGGAGTTTGGATTGACAAGAAGCTGAACAGGAGCCAGCAGTGTGCCCAGGTGGCCAAGAAGGCCAATGGCATCCTAGCCTGTATTAGGAACAGTGGGGCCAGCAGGATCACAGCAGTGATTCTTCCCCTGCACTCAGCGCTGGTGAGGCCACACCTGGAGTACTGTGTCCAGTGCTGGGCCCCTCAGTTCAGGAAGGATATTGAGGTGCTGCAGCAGGTCCAGAGAAGAGCAACTAGGCTGGTGAAAGGACTCAAGCACAAGTCCTATGAGGAGGGGCTGAGGGAGCTGGGGCTGTTCAGCCTGGAGAAGAGGAGGCTCAGGGGAGACCTCCTCACTCTCTACAACTCCTTGAAAGGAGGTTGTAGCCAGGTGAGGGTTGGTCTCTTTTCCCAGGCAACCATCAGCAAGACAAGAGGGCATGGTCTCAAGTTGTGCCAGGGGAGGTTTAGGTTAGATATTAGAAAGAATTTCTTTACAGAGAAGGTGGTCAGACATTGGAATGGGCTGCCCAGGGAAGTAGTGGATTCTCTGTCCCTGGAGATTTTTAAAAAGAGACTGGATGTGGCACTTAGTGCCATGGTCTAGTAACCGCAGCAGGAGTGGATCAAGGGTTGGACTTGATGATCTCGAAGGTCCCTTCCAACCTAGCTGATTCTATGATTCTATGAAAAAAAGATTTTTTTTTTCCTAATTTCTTCTCATCTTCATAGTTTACATGGAAGACAAAAGAATCTGAGGAGTTTTCTGAACTCTAACAATTATCTTTATTGTTCATCACGATTGTTTTTATGTACACACATGAAGGACCAAAGTTATCCCAACTAATATTAGAAAACTAACCTTTCCCTTTCTTGTGTAGGCAGAGAGAGATATAGAACATCTCTAACTGATACAGAATTTTGGAACATAAAATAGCTCTTTGGATTTACATCAGCTGGAAAAGAAATCTATGAATTCTTTCTTGGTGCTCAAGATTAGACAAAGAAAATCTGAGCCTAAATGTTTGCAAACATGCATGTAGGCTGCAGGACATGCGAGATTCGTTCCCATAATCCAAGTAGGTGAGATAAGGCACTATTTGGACCCCTCCTAGGCTAAACACCTAGGTTTCCTTGAGAGAATGATGACATAGAGGAAGGAGGAAGCTGAAAACTTTATGTTGACATAGTCAGGTTACAATATCCTGACAGTATAAGACACTCACATTAAAGAAGTACCTGACCAGACTGTTTGTAAAA
The DNA here is from genome assembly GCF_001604755.1 of Lepidothrix coronata. Taxonomy (NCBI): domain Eukaryota; kingdom Metazoa; phylum Chordata; class Aves; order Passeriformes; family Pipridae; genus Lepidothrix; species Lepidothrix coronata. The sequence continues at coordinate 3,947,049 of NW_016690230.1, forward strand.
TTAATTTCCCACACAATAAGAACATGCTATTTTTCTATAAATCCTTGAGAATAAGCAGGTTTTTGAGAAATTCTATGCAAAATACAGTATGAATTCCAAAAGGAAGGATCTTAAATGTCTTGCAGCTCATTTTCATAAATATATAAACACTTTAAATTGCTCAATTTTTCAGTGGAATCATCTCAATCAGTAGAGTTTTGTTTAACTTCACAGTGAAAAGACAAATGCAAGAGGACTTTTAAAATATTATTTTGTGTAATTTAGACAACAATTGCACTAACTCATTTCCCACTGTTATTTTCTTTCAGTTTAGAAGGAAAATAGTTTGACCTACAATAAAGATTCTCTTGGTATTTTGTCAAATTTATTTTATGCCAGCAGCAGTCACTGATTTTAATTGAATGGAAACAACAGCTCTCAGCCTGTGTGTCACATTGCTGGATTTTGTATCACTGAATTTCAATCTGGTTTCACTGGGACCTGCCAAGTGTGGCTTAAGCCAACCTCTGAGTCTCCTTGCTATACTCCTTTCCAGGGCAGCATTGTTTGCCTTTTGTCTGTTCACTGATTAAATTGACACCATTTTACCTTTTGTGACTCCTGTGTCATTTTCTGTTGACAGCATCTAGCAATGGTAACAAATCAGTGTCCTTGTGGAAGGGGTAGAAACCATTGATTGTCTGGGTGTATTAATGCAGACCCTTTAAAAGTCATGCAGACATGGCTTTGTGCTAACTGGCAGCTGAATAGGGGCTAGTGAGAGATGCTATTAAGCACAGATAACAGTCAGCACCTTCTATTCACTAGCAATGTCACTTTGTACCATTTGAGGGACAGTTGGTAGTGAAATTTGTTAAAGCAATTCTTCCCCTCTCTATACACATCCTGGACTGATGCTATTTAAGGCAGAAGAGTGGAAATAGTTTTCTGATTAGACTGATGTTGGTAGGATGCTTATATAATTTCCAGGGAGCTGAAACACTTAATTCAATCCATCTGCACTTTACAGCTAAAATCTCTTTAGAACAACAAAGATAGGCCCTGTTGACATGAGAGGTTAAATGTTTACCGTGGATAGGGAATTTGTAATTGCCTTTTTAGAAATGAATGATTAAAAGTGGTTACAAGAAGAACGTGGCTATATAAGTCTTATCCATAAAACACAAGGGAGATGTAATAATTATGTCAAATCCTTAAACAAGATAGTAAAATGAAAATACCAAAGTCTTATAATTACAAACTTTACAAAACATCTGCATTTAGGAATAAAGTATCTGAGACATGCAGAATGGTATTTGTTTAAGCTTACATGCTGAACATGAAGCATTAATCAGCCCCACTTCTGTTCAGCAACACACTGAGACACTTTTTTGTCATATTTGCAAACAAATTTTAGCATGTTTTCTAGATTAAGAAATTTTCCAAGCATTAAAGTAGAAATTACAAAGGGAACTTCATCTTCTGTGCAGTTTACTAAATAGCACAAACTAACCAATGTAGTTTGAACTTTCATCAGCATTCTGAAAACACAACTGCCTTCATATTTTTCTCAGAAACCAAGCATTTCATCCTGATTCTAAGTCACCTTGTGAACAAATTAAAATAATGTTGGTAAATCAACATTTCTGACCAAAAGTTTTACTGTATAGAAGGGTATTCTAGCTCATGCACAATGAGTGCCACATCAAAGTAACTAGTTTCCCCACTATAGATGTCTCACGTAGCCACCTCTAAGCACGACTGGAATAAATTCAGCCTGTCTGCATTTACCCATTTAAGCATTTCCCTAATTATTGTGAGATACTGTAGAAGCTGAAGGGAAGTGCAAATCCCCACTGATTCTTGGAATACAGGTAGGACCCACATATAAATAAGCAGGACCTACAAATACTTACTGTCATGTGATTAAGCCAAGTATGTGTTGTATATTATTTTGAGGATAATTAAAATACCACCTGCTGTGACATTATACATATACTATTCCACAAAGTCAGTACAATGATATTTACTTTATTGAGTGCTTTTCTTCACAACAGTTATTGTTTTGCTCCACTGTGGCACAGTGATGCCTACCCAGGTTACTATTCACTACCTGTGGTTTTTGAAAAGATATTTCCCATTATGAAAAATGTCAGTCTTTCTTTTTTTTTAATTTTACTTTTTAATAGCAATCAGTGATTTTGTATTTGGTAAGGAAAACATCGAAACAAAGGGAGTATTATGTCATTTGTATTCATATTAACATAGTAAGATTCATTCCAGTCTTAACAAAGCATTTAGCTCTATATCAGAAAAATGCATATCAATATACTGGAATTCTGTATACATGACCATAGATTGTTAGTAGAATGCTATTACTGAGAAATTCTTCAGTTGAGATGCAGCATCTCAACAGTGGGGATTCTCAAATGAGAATTCAGAGGTGTGTGTGTTTTTTCCACATATACAAAAAAAGGGAGTACTCAGAGCATCATTTTAAGTAAACTAAATCATTAATTGTGCCTTTGCATATTGACATTTTTTTGCTGCTGTACTTTAAATACCCCACTGGATATCTAAAAATAGACCTCCTTACAGGAGTAGGGATATTGCAACATTTTTGGGATGTTTGGGTGACATAAATGAAATAGCATCTGGTTGCAATCATAACTGATATAGATCTGTCAAACTAGTTCCTGATGGATATTTTTGTTGCTGTTTCTCCAGCTCTAAGAGAACAACGATGTCTATGACACTCAGAGGTTGCTGTAATTAAACTCTCAGTCCATCTGTGCAGAAGATTTCATAATATTTTCAACAATAGAATGTTTTCAGTGTTTGTATATCTTTATTTTGGCTTGTTAAAGGACACATTACCCTGTGTAACTTTCAAAAACAATTTGTAAGGCAGTTTCCTTTGGTACGTTTCACTGACACAGAACACAGCAACTACCTACAGTATTTAAAGGTTAACTCAGGTATTTTTCCTCTACAGACCTATGTTCAGACTGTAAGATGCTTCTTCTTTAAGAGTTAGTGACAGTAGTAGAACATAAAGTAGGACAGAAAGAGGTTGGTTTTTTTCCTTTTTCTTCTGTGGCATTAAATATTTTATAGCTATCAAATGTGTAGGCAGTGAAACTACAGTAGGAGCAGAGGCCAAGCAATTGTAAAGACAGAAAAAAAAACATGGGAAAGAAGTTTACTGATTCAGTAGATAGCTGCATTTCACTTTTTTTTTGTTTTTATGAGAAACCGTGTCAAGAAAGCTCTATTACTGACTTCAACAGCTGTAGCAGAAGATACTTTGCAATCATGAGCTTATGAGTTAGCAGATATATATAAAGTCCTCAGAATAATTGAAAACGCTTTTGGACCTCAAATAGAAGTGTCAATGGGCCTCTAAAGGAAAAGTAAAAAATTCAAGACTTGGAAATTACTATCAAAATAGCACCAGAAAGTAGTGCTGATCAGAGAACAACAATTTCATTTTCCTAAACTTAAAAAAATACCCTACCAAAAAAAGAAAATCCAAACTCAATACTTCTGTCAGAAAATGAAGTTCATAGAATTCTAGCATCCATATTCTGTACTATCAATATAAGATGCTATGTTCTAAAACATCTGCCTGAGCTTCCTGTCTACAAAATTGAGTTCAACTCCTTGTACTACCTCACTCAGCTGTGCTTTCACCATTCCAGATCTATTTGAGTCATGTAGAGTACAGATGCTAGTTTTCATCCCCACTGCCCAGTGTCTCACAAAGAAAAGAGGAATGTTCTTGGTTTTAGCTGAAACTATCGGACTTCTGATAGGTATTTCTGATTCAGAAATATATTTCATCAAATCTATTCTAAATTTTTCAATTGATGAAGGAATAATTAAATTTAGCCTGTTGCTTTTGTTCTGTTATAATAGATGCAGGGAAAACAAAAGATTCTTAAGTTAGACAAAAGTGAATTCTTTTTCATTCAAAAAAACCAGTAGAAAAATATGAGAGCTGTTTTGACAAGCAAGAAGTGATGGGCAGGGATATTTTAAAAAAAATTACAAATAAATCTATTTTATCAATTCTAAATACTTTGTCAAGAAGGGAACACATTCCTGAAAGTAAGTGTTTATAATTCATTGTTTGATAGTCATCACAGTTCTAAATTGTTTGGACATCTATAAGGTTTTTGCTTACCTCACTAACCCATCTGTCCTCACTTCTTATGTGTGCTCAGTGACACTCCAAACTCTGGCAACTGCTTAATGTTGCAGTTGCTTTTAAATTCCCGATAAGCTACAGTTCTTCGGAGTTGCTAGTGTTGTTTTTCTGTGACCAGCTCTTACAATTTTGCGCAGTTGGTCACTTTCATCATAATATTCAATAAAAGGAAGGAGGAAATAATTGGAAAGCAAATTATTATCTGAAGACTAGGAGCTACAGCCATCACTGATTTTTCATTCTGTATTTTACCTATGTAACATGCAGCTAATGAGAAACCAGAATTTATAATGCATTATGCACAATCAACCACCAGCTGGAAAACATTTCCCTAATATTTAAATATATAATTAAAAAAAAAGGGACTTTGGGGGGAAAAAAACATTCATAAACCCACAACAAGAATTGTCCGTATCAATTCCCACTGTTTTATTAAACAGTTTTATTTAAACTGTTCTATTTTTTCAGGTATATTGTACTGCAGTAAATCAGTAGAAACTGAAAGGAAGCTAAAAAAAACAACGAATGGAAACCAGTTTCAGTTTGGTCCTCAGGATTATTTTTTTTATTAAACTGCATTATAACATGCTGAGAGGCGAAAGGGTAAGTTAAAAGAACAGCACAGATAAAAAAAGGAATTGGGGAACAAAAAGTCATTTAAGCTACCTATGGTATTCATAGAAATATAAGCTGACAATTGGCAAAAGGCCACTGTATTTCATAAATCATAAGTTTAGGAGGGACCCCAAAAGTTAAGTAGATGTAGTGACCAACAACACATCTTTGTCGGCCCTTCAGATAAATAGTTTCCATTTTCTGAATGTTTTCTTCTTTTGTTTCAGACTAGTGAAAAGCATGCAATTTAGCCAGGTTTATCACTTATAACACCTCATATTTTCCTTCACAGCTTCTGACAAATCTTTCATAAAAATTCCAATTTCTCTTCAAGTTTACCTTCCTGTTTCAGTTCTACTGCATTTCCAGTTTCCTATTCTGAAGACTATAAATTTCATACTTAGCCTTTCTAGATAGGTCCCACCTCCATATTTCCAATCAGTTCTCTATTAATTAGAATACAATCTATTAATCAGAATAACATCCTCAAGATGTTTTCTACATCTTCTGTACAAGTAAATTGTAATTGATGCCTTCCAAGACTTTGTGTCTCAGTATGGCCAGGGGATTCATCTTATCCAGCTGTTAAAATCAACAATACAGACTAAGAAATCTGACTGTGTCATTCAAAGATTCAGTTATAGTCAGTGGAGAAAAAGAAGTACTTGGAGTACATAATCCACCAGCTGCATGCCAAGTGAGGCTCTGCTGTTACTCACTAATCATGTCAATCAATTGAGAAAATAGTGCTGATTTAGGGAATAAATTTTGGTCCACTCACCAATTAGACCTTTAAAGAACTACAGCTACTCTCATCACAGAATGTGTGAAATTACTTTTGGCGAAATAATTATCTGTATATTCCTCACTGGAAAGCAGTGAAACAATTTAGGGCTTTCATCCTACTGTATCACATAACCGCTTTAATTTACCCGATTTCCTGGTAGGCGTCATTGTACAGAGAACACTGATGATGTGTAAATTTGAAACTTAGTTCAAATTTACGCATTTACCTAAAATTTTAAAACTGATGATGACTGTTATTTTCTTCTAGTTGTCTCCAATGTTTCACCTGAAAGTTGAAGACATTCTAGTTACAAAATTTCTGGAAATGGTTTACTTGGTTTGTAAACAGCTCAACATTTCTGTTGTCCTAAAAGTCTATATTGGAAAAGAGTACTTCATTTTTGTTTGAGGAAAATGCCAACTGTGAAAGCAGGCGACACGAGCAATTAACCAAGTGGGCTTTGCCTTTTATTTTTAACTGTTTGTCAATGAATATACCACCCACAGCCTTCTCTGTGGGTGTATGTGCACGTGTAGGGTATCTTTCGTGGTCTCTCAAATTCTGCTATGAAGATAGCGTGGGAATTATGTTTTTAATTTGCTTATTCTTTTATTTCACTGATCTATTAATTACGAGCTCTTTTTACAAACGAGAAATAGACTCTGTGCTGGGTTTATGAATTCTAGAATGGTATGGTAACTGAGCTTCTGTTCTTATTAAATGAAGACTTACGCAGCCTGCAACTGGGGACAGCTTATTTTAATAGGACCAGAAATTTTGTGTATTCAGTAACTTCAGCAGATTTTTTTTTTTAAAGGCAATGGATCTGCACTCCTCGGCCTTTCTAGATTTATTGTGTATATTTGATCTATTAGAAAACGTTACCAACTTTTACCTCACTCTGCTATATGAGATACTCTTCTAAAATCATGAGTTGGATCACAAGCAACATATAGGCAGCTATCTCCATGGCATCAAAGAACTAATCATCAAAGAACAATAAAAAGAGACAACGACACGTGAAGTTTAAAGGATCGGTTTCCAAAATTTTTAAATCTCACCAGCTAATATTTATTTTTTATTAAAATTAGAGATATATACTATATCTCTATACTAAATACTATAAACACAATAGTCAATAGCAGACCTAAATCAGAAGAAGTCAAGATAGGATTTCTAGGCTAAAGACTATTTGCAGAAATCACTGAATGAGATCCTATTGCCCATGTTATACAAAAAGTCAATCTAAATGATCATAACATTTTCTGAATCTACAAAAGGAGATGTTCTTACTTTTTAAAGAATACAACTGTAGCTTCCTAAAGATATTTTTTTATTGTAGAGTTTAATTCTGAGATCTGAAAGATTTTGCTCTTCAGACCTTAAGAAAGTGTTTGATACTTTTTTCTTATACCTTCTATTTTTGGGTATACCGTTGTTTTTAAATAAGAGAAGGGCAACAGTGTGCAAATTCACACACTGGACTACTGATCGGTCACCCTGTTTCATCATTGTGGTAGAGTGATTTTGGCCAGCTGCTAGACCCCTACTCACCAGCTCTCTCACTCCCCACCTCCTCAACATGACAAGATGAAAAAACTCACAGGTTGAGATAAAGAAAGGGAGATGACTTGCCAGTTACTCTAGCACATGAAACAGACTCAACTCAGGGAATAATAATTTCATTTATTATTAATTTAAAACAGAGTAGAATGGTAAGAAACAAAGATGAAAAACTAAATCGCTTTCTCCCACACACAACTTCTTCCCAGGTTCAGATTCACTCCTTTATTACTGAATCCTCTACCTCCCCCTCCTGAATGGCACAGAAGAGATGGGGAATGGGGGATTGAGTGTAACAGGTTCTCTCTGCTTTTCTTCCTCCCCACATTTTTGCTCTGCTCCAGCATGGGTCTTTCCCACAGGCTACAGCTTTCTTCAGAGCATGTTCATCTGCTGCAGTGTGGTGTCCTTCACGGGCTACAGTGTGAATGTCTGCTCCTCTGTGGTCCTTCATGGGCTGCAAGGGACTCATTGCACCACTGCCTGGAACACCTGTTCCCTCCCTTCCACACCACCTTCTTCTCTCTCCTTGGTGTCCGCAGGACTGTTTCTCAGTTTTCTCCTCACTTCTCATTGCTTGAGCAGTATTTATAATCTTAAATATGTTATCACTGAGATGCCACCACTTGGGTTTGTGGGCTTAGCCATGCCCAGCAGCTGGTATTGGTTGTGTGGGGCAGCCACAGTCTCTCTTCACAGAGGCCACCCCTGAAGTGCCCTGCTGCCAAAATATTGCCATCTACACTCAACAGAGTCATTAGCATCTTCCCTGACTGTTTGTTTTTGTTTTTTTTTTCTTTCCTGGAATGACCTAGCTGTAAAGAGAGATGAGACTGGGAATGCTACTAGAACTCAGAAAAAAGACACCATTCCTTGATCCTCTTTTGTTTAGCAGCGTTATCGAGTATCATTCTTCCAGTGTTACAGCTTCTTTTATCTTAGGACCAATAGCAGCAGGTGATACAGATCGCCAAAATGTCTTCTGTAATCCTTCTACACCAGCATCCTTGCATTTGCATAATCTGAGAACTGCGATGGACTGCCTAACACAGTGTCTTTATTCATCCTGAAGCATTGTCATAAATCACTATAAGCAGGTAGCAATGCGGGTATCTCAGAAATCTGTTGCAAATAAAGTGTTAATAAACAACCTTCATGCATTTTATTTTGTAGACAACAATTTCTGCACATTTTGTTCTTTTGCAGTTTAAAGATGTTTAGATTTGTAGCAAAATGAACTGCAATTTGCATCTCTATATAGGGAAAAAAGTCAAAGTCAAACAAACAAACAAATTTATCTAAATTAATCTAGAGACTTAAGCAAACTAACTAGTTTATATTATCTTATCAAATGAATCTGAAACTCTCCACAGAGATCTATTTTTTCTTTTTCTTTCTCTTTCTTTTTCCTTTTTCATTTTTTAAAACTTTAATAGTATAAACAGTGTTAACATAGTTTTGTAACATGTATTTCATCTGTTCAAGTACTGATTTTAAGGTGAATGTCTCCCTGTGGACACCATGCAATTATGCATCAGTTTGGCTTGTAATTCCTGCAAACGGTTCTGTATTTTACTCAAAGTTATTAAGTTTCTGTTTCAATATACCTGCAAGCTAGAAAATACTTCTCTTCTTTTGCTAAGTACATAGTTTATTCCCGTGTGCCTTTTTTTTTTTTTTTTAAACTGCACATTTTTATTGTATCCCAGGGTTTGAAGCTTGCTAGACCCCAACACCCCAGCATGTGCCAGTGGATGAAACAGTTCCATAAGGAAACAGCACACTGGCATCCAGTGGAAACATGGTTGAGTCCAAGTTGCTGTTATGGCTAAAGCACTAGGGTTATACTGCAGAGGAAGAGAAGTTCTTATCAGACTATAAAAAGCTACAAGATGTTGGCTGGCTCGCTGTCTTAGAGTACACAGTTTCTCAATATATTCTCAGTAAAAGAATCTGAAATACTTTGAGCAAGAAAAGTTATCATTACCATCCTCATCATCATAGGGTCACCCACAGTAGCACCTTTCTGCCAGCCTTCTAGCACATGAACATTCACTTGCATTCTACAAGATTTTGTACTTTAAGTATTAAAATCAATAAAATAAAACTAGTTTGAACTGAATCACATAACCATACATTTAAACTTTTTTTTTTCTTTCTTATACTTAAGAAAGAAAAACAATCCTTCAGGCTGAAATTCTCATCTGACTCCAGCCATGTAGCGCAGAACAGCCTAGTCTAGAGTAACCACCTTAAAAATATCCATCATACCTTCAAATGACTGCATTCTTCCTACTGGAAAAAGAATGTACCAATGCAAATAGTGTAAACTAAATATTTTAACTTTAGACTGGAACTTGATATAAAAAGCATAATTTTGCCGTCTTAAAATGCCCACAATGGCAAAAGGCAAACTTCTTTATCACTGACTCAAAAATATTCTGTAGCTTGGTTGTTACAGCAATCACCTGCCAGGACTTTTTCCTGAGTTAACTGAAGTTCATATCCACAGTTTTGCAGATTTAAAAATATATTTATACCAAATAGTCCCATCTTCCATGAAAGTGTTCTAGCCAGTAATTCATGCTACTTCATATCCTAGCCTCTCCAATACCACTGTTGCTGTTTTATAATATACTTGGATCAATATTTTTTTAAATTTTTTTTGAGTATTTTCCTTCCTGGAAATGAAAATAAGAATACTACTGGAGAGTTGTAGCATGGCTTTGTTGTTTGCTTTTTTTTGTATATCAATAGGGCTTTGCCCTCAATAGAGCTTTGCCACTATGCTATAACCTTAAGCAATTTGTTCCATGTCTTACTTCTTTGCCTTTCCCTTCCTTTTTCTTTTGTGCCTTTGGAAGTCTGATTGTAGCGCATTGCACTTTGAACAGTACTGTAGTTCTTTGATCTCCTGTTTAGCCAGTGAATTTACACTGCATGGTGAACTGAAGCACACTGCCACAATCTCCTTAAGTCAATAAAATCCCAGGAGTAAAAATGAACTCTCTTCTCCCATTGGGCTGAGCTTGTTTAATGGGAAAACAACATCTACTTTTTAACTACTTTAGGAAGTCTAATAAGGTGCTCACTATAAAAGAAATAGTTCTGAAAGTACGAGTATATCTGAACTGAAAGTACTTATCAGAAACTGATTCCTATTTTCTGTGTGGAACTGATATTTTTTTCAGTGCTTCTCTCTTTATTATACTCCCCTCATGGAATTTCTACTTTTCTTGGATCATAAATCCATATGATTGCACAGATCATCTAGGTGCCTTGGCAAGTCTGATACTGAAAAAATTGGGTTAGTTTGCATTACTTATACTGTTATGAAATGTATGTGAAATCTACAGATGTCTTCTAGGAGATAGGTGTGAGCAGTTCCAATATCATAAGCTTACCACCAGTCACTCAGTTTAAGGTTACTTTTAAAGGTCCTTTGGATACAGTTTCTGTTGATAGACTTTTTCATATTTCTCATATTTCAGCTTGTCAGTAGCTCAAACTAAAATATGATGGTTTGAAAATGCAGTCCCTGAACGTAGATATCAGATTATTACCCTGAGATGGAAAGCAAAACATGGCATTTTCTTTGATAACAAAGGAAGAGTCCTACATTATTGGACAAATCTTGTCACAATGTTCTGGGCTAAACAGGACTTCAGAAGCACATTGTTATTGTTTCAGAGCATCATTAATGTGTTGAAATGGTAGATATTTAAGCACTTATTTTTCAATTACAATCACAGTCAGTTTTATTTACAGTTTATAAATATTAATGGAATTATCCATTGAAAATAAAATAAATCACTACTCTTATGCAGATCTATATATGGTTCTGTACAAAGTGTAGAGGACCTACTTACCTAAGAGAGAGGACTGTGAAGCCATCTCACTATTTTTCCAGCATACTAAAGAACACCTTATTGACTCCAGTTATTATATGCTTCAATGAATATTCAGTGCTCCTAATAATTTATTCATTTCACTTTTAGATGGGTTGTGCCATAGAACGGCAACACAAAAGGACAGTATTAATATTTCTGTACGATAGTAAACTATTTAGGAGACACTCACAGAAGAAATATACAAAAGTTCAAAACTAAGCACTTTGTGAAGAATATCTGAAAAGCAGAGGATATATAAAGCTTACAAGGATATATAAAGCTTACAATGTTATTTTCCAGGCCAGTTGTCATTTTGCTATGTTTGTTTATTTACTGTTAATTGTTCCAATATTCTAGGGAGACAGACTGAATTGTCTTTCCATCAGAATATCTGGTCAAGTGCTTGTCCTGTGCTGGTCTTCAATGGATGCAATTCCTCAGATTTTGTGCCATCAAAAAACAATTTAATTCTCAAGTTTAATTTCTAGGATGCAGTCATCTTTACGGATTACTGAGACTTTATACAGCAAGTTATGGCATAACGTTCTACAGGAAAGATGATAGGATTAACGTAGGACAAACCAACAACTTGTAGGCAGAAGCACAAATTCCCTTTAGCTGAATAGGCAGCTAACAGAAAAAGCCAAAATAAAGTAAACCAGGAATCTATCTTGTAAAATGTATTTGAACCCCGTGCAAATTTAGAACAAAATTGGTTGTTCTGCTTGAGGGAAAAAAAACCCCAGCAAACGGGAGGAGAGGGGAGGGGGTGGAGCAGGGAGGGGAATACTTCAAGAATTATTCTTCAGACCAAGATATCCAACTGAAATATTGGGCTAGGAGTGAGAAATACATCAGATATTAGAGATACTCTCTGAACTACTTATGTATTTTAATATAGGAAAACTTGAGATACAGAACAAATCCAGATTCCTCGAAAATTACTTAATGCAAGCTTACACAATGTTAATATTCAGTGCAAACTATACTTCACATACCACAGTGTTTTCTAGAAAACATACGAAAAATGCTCTGAAAAAGTCTTCTCTGTAATAAAATTTTCTCTGACTTCCATTTGCTCTTAACTTTGAGCTTCACTCAATTCTCTGAATAGCCAATTAAATTGAAACCTACCCTTACATACCTCTTTAAAGTGTACCTCTTTCAAACGGCCTCAGAGATGTGAACTTAGGAACACAGTGTCAGATACACACATGTGCACACACACACACACACACATATGTATGTATCTTAGCACGTGCTAAGATATACTTCCTTTTTCTGTTAAACTCTGTCTAAACAGACCTGCTTCAAAACATAAAACTTACATTTAAATTTATTTTTTCTTTCAGAATTATTGAATATCACATCATTCCTTAATGAACCGTTATCGGTCTTTTTGATATCACCCATCACATCCATTTTATTTTTGATGAATTATTTAAGCATGGCACCTGAAAACCTGATCTTTTTTTTTCAAGTTAAAATTCTTATTGTCCTCCTTATTGCAAGTCAAAAGTGTTTCATCTTTGTTTCTAACCAAGGAATCAGAACACTATTTTACTGTTAGTAAACTTGAAGACAGCAACTATAAGAAAGTAATGAGCTTGTTGAACATGGATTATGAAAATTCCAAGATAAGAATGTATGCTGGGAAGGGGGGGGGAGAAATGATGGTAAGAGTTCCAACCAGCTAGCCAGAGTATAAATTAAATTCTGATTTATATATGTTGTTTGAATATCACATTTTTGTATCACAACCTCCAGTTGCAATTAAGATTATTCCCAAACTTGATGAGATGGCAATAAATCTGAAGATACACTTTCAAGAAGAAAATATGTAAAAACAGAAAATGGCAGGTTTTTTTAAGTCAATAATACAGAATCTTTGTTCCACATACATATGCAAAGGCACAACTGAAATCAATAAGCACTACACAGATAAGAAAAGAGAAGAGGCAGCAAGCCTTGAATTAAGTGATAGGACAGGGGACAAGTTCTCCATAATGTTGCTTTTAGGTGACTACATGTAATTTCAGTTTTGGTAATTACCTGAATTCCTTTGCAGTTCTGTTTTAAAAAAAACACAATTATTTTAAAATATAATTATTTATTTAATATTATTGCAAAATTATTGAAAACTTAATTACAGGTTATGAGTGGCAGCATTACAATATTGGTTAAAATAATTATAAAAATAGAACCAGATATTTTATACCTCCCTTTAACACATTCCCTGATTTCCATCAGTGACACCCTGAAGGCACAAAAATTCAAGTTACGAACTTTCAACATTTATCTGTAAAGGACATATTTCTTTTCCTCTTCCAATGTATCCAACCCATCATTTTGGCTGTTCTAAGAAATTAGTTTGGGATCATCTTTAGCAGAAATGTGAAGGCAGAGATACTTGAATACGTAGCAGATGGAAGATTTACGCTCTTGTAAACCACACCTGGTATCTCTGTTAGTGGTATCATTTCAGAAAAGTCTTGGAGGTTTTACCATTTTATTGCATAGTAAACCAAGTGAAAAAATGATTTGTTTATTATTGCTTTGAAGTTTTATGTGACAAAAAAAAGGAGTTGCTTAAATACTGCTATATTGTAGACTTTCAAATGGGTTGGTTGATAAGCATTATTTTATCTTTCTATGCTTCTTGCCTTTTTCTGCTAAACACAAAGCACAGTTTCTTCTGTGTTACATAAGGTGCACAGTGCATAATTACATATTTATCAGTAAAAAGATACATCAATATTGTGTTCACTTGGGTAATTTTCTTTCTAGTCTTTTCATACCTGTATACTTTATCATCTTATATGGAGGTGGAATTCAGATTCACACACGTTAGGCAGGATACACAGAATACTAGTACCATTTTTGATGTTGGGTGGGGTTTTTTTCTGTCTTCCAATTTCTGTTTCAGAACTACAATGGTCCCCTGAAAGCATTGTGGCCTAAGTACCATACCTGTGAGATGGCTTGTATACTCTAGGGCAAGTAAATTTGCAATAGATGCCTACATTTAAGTCAACTGATTAAATTTATGTTCAATGCAGTCACTGAGACTCAAACAATTTGCTTAAATGTGTTCATCTCATACTATTTACCAAACTCTCCAGCTGTCACTCCAGGATGATATAGGTCTGCTTTATATCCCATCTGTCATTTCTGTGTGTATACCTAGGATATCCCAGCATATCTCAAACGGCACTAGAGCCTGTATTTGAGCAAGTGAACTAGGTCTATACAGTCTAGAAAGCTGTTCAGATGACTAAATTTGTGTGTCTCCTAAAGTCTCAACTAAGTAATTCCTTAGATTTCCTCAGCTCTGCTTTAATACAGATTTGATTCATTTTTTCGAAATGGGCACACAACCCATTTGAAATCCTTTGTTAGACCTTAAGTGCTTCTATAGGACTACACAGGTCTTCCATGCAGATCTTTTGTTCTATCTGCTATCTCCACACAGATACGCTGGACATTGTTAAAGATCTCATCTGACGCTAGACACCCTTATGTGGCAAATAAACAAATTTCCAGATCCCCACAAACAGTAATGATAGCACAGACAGCTCAAGGTCAGTGTGTGCATGTGGACTGCTTAACTACAGTTACTTCAGGTGCTTACACGTAAGTGTCTGCAAGGCACAGGGCATGCACTCTGATCAGCTTTTATTGCTTTTCTTAAGGTCTTGTGTCATAACTGTTAACCCGGTATGATACCTTGAATACTCCAGGATGCCAGTAGATATCTGATATATAACAGATAGATATATAACAGATAGATATATAATTAGGCAAAAAAATTTGGACCCATCTGATTACACAGGTGATACCAAACTGAGAAATCTGTCGGATTATTCCAAAGGCTGCAAATCAAAGGGACTTCAACAGGCTGAAGAAACTGTAAGAACAGAAATCTAATGAAACTCAAGAAAGATGAATGCAAAGTCCTATATCTGGGATGGAATAACTATATGAAACCATACAAGCTGGGAACAGTCTTTCTAGAAAGCAACTTTACACATTTGGGACAATAGTTGAACGTGAGAAAAGTGTGCTGTTGTAACAAAGAAGACCTACAACAAACTGACAAGTATTAGTAAGAGTCTAGTCAGTAAGTCAACTTTGGCACTTTCTATTTGGCACTTGTGAGTATGCAACTAGTATGGTGAAAACAATAAAGACACAGCACAACAATTAGGGTCCTGAAGCAAAATATATAAGGACAGAAAAGAAGGCTAGGGAAGATCTAACTAGTGTCTTCAGTTCCTTGAAAGTCATTTATGGAGAAAACCAAAACACAGTCTTCTGAATTTTAAAGGACAAAAATCAGTAAATAAAGTTGCAATTAGTTAGATATTAAGAAATGTGTTTTTCACTATGAGAGCAGTCAAACTCTGGATCAGGTTGCCCAAAATTGCTGAGGAATCTCTATTCTTGTAGATACCCAAAACTCAATTGGATAAAATCCTGATGCGTATCCTCTAGCTTCAAAGTCAAATCTAGTTAAGAAGAAATTTAAATCCGATGACCTTCATAAGCCCCTTACAATGAAATTATTAAATTATTCTATGAATCTTAAATCCCATGGTGTAAAACTAGTCCTGTAAAAAAATTTCCAAAGTATGAACAATCTTTACATAATGCCGGTAGAAGGAAATTGATGAAGTTCAGATTTCTCTTCTTCTCATGTGTTACTTACAAACAGATAAGGCACTCAGCCTGTCTTTTTTGTTATTTATTTACAGACAGGATAGTCTGTCTCAAAATCAGTGTGTTTTTCATGAAAGAAGGAAAGGAGGACTGGCTTTTGTTCTTTTCCTTTTTTTCCCCTTTTTTCCTTAGCTCAGCAATCCTGTACTTGTGATTAGGTGTGTTAGGAAAACTGCCCTCTCATATGTTTTCTGTAAGGACTAATGAATATTTTTATTGCAATATAAAAAAGGCGGATTCCTATGAATTTTGATGACTATCACTAGAAAACATATTTTTGGACTCAATTATTGAGTTATTTGCTTTTGACTTTTTTATACTACGTTCGTAAGTCTCTGTAAAATTGACTTTAATCCGACGAGTAACATTGACAAATGGGAGTATATTCTAGCACTACTAGACTCAGTTGTGCCTGGATTACTTTATAGTCTTCACTTACTTCTCTGTCGTAGTAGCGTTCCTGCCCATGGCTATTGTAGCTAGATTTCCCAAAGATAGACCTCTTGTAAGTGTACAGTGTTATCGTCCTCACAAAGTCTAAGATGTTCATTAGAAAATGGAATGTCAGTAAACTATATATTGTTTACTACTTAAAGTATGAATAAATCTGCTAGAAGGAAGGATGTTAGAGCTCTATAATTGTACAGATTTTAGAGTAAATGACCTAAGAGGAAGAATAACTTTGCTTTTGGGCTGGGTTACCAGAGACAAATGCTGAAGGGCACCTAAGATGACTCAGTCTAAGCTTTTTCTCTATAACATGTTCATGAGAGCAATAGGATATTTAAAAATAAAATTATAGAAGTTCTTGATATTGTGGAGATGCAGCCCAAAACTCTTTAGATACACAGTGCAGTGCAGCATCATCAAGATGGGTGCATATAGCAATGCTTTATGAGCTATACCTCAGAGTTTTCAGGAGGACTAAAGCAACTGGTATCAGACCACGCAGTTAAAACTAATATTTGGGGCGGGGCTGAATCTGTTCCATTTTGAGCTATGGTAGACTGTGTCCATTGGGGTTCTTAACTTGAATTTCTCATACTTTAAATTAGAAGAAAACAATGGTCAGGTGCTGATCTTGCTGACTCTGAAATTTGCTTTCCTATTTGAAGTACTACTCAAGCCTGACTATCTTAACATTCACATTTGCTGTTAACCATGTCTTTGGAATTTGCTGTTTGATCTTTGGAAGAAGTAATTATTAGGGCAGGAGGAGTAGTGAGGTAAGTGATATTGAGTTTTTATTATGAATTATAACATTAGGTAACAGTGCTCAAAGCATGAACATAGCTTAGGAGAATAAGAAATAGCTTTAAGTACAATTGGTCACGTATGAATTCACACTTCACTAGGCATATTCTCTAATACTTGCTCAGAATATGATATTTCAACACAAATTCCAGAGGGTAAACTCATCAGTAGACTATTTATACACAAGAAATAAAAAAGCGAGAATTTTTGCAAAAATCAAATTATTTCTTTATTCAGAATTATGTAGAGTACTTGTTCAATTTTTGTTTTGGTTTTGGTTTTTGTGCTTTGTTTGTTTGTTTTTTGTTTTGGAGAGTTTTTGTTGGTTTGGTTTGGTTTTTTTCCTAGCAGCAAAAATACCATGTGCATAGTCAACTGGTTCTTCACATTCAGTGAGTTTATTTTCTAAGTTTAGGATCAGTTCTGGCCTATCTTCTAGTACTAAAAAAGCCTTTTGAGATGTGACAATTTTTAAAAATCATGAAACAAGAGTTACAGCAGTTCTTCAATTAACTATCTCTCACTGATACCATAGAAAGAGTTCTTATTTTCTGAATCAATTTGGAGCTTAACTGGAGCCTCAATACTGCATACTGTCCCTACCATAACTAAAATCATCTTCTGTTGCATGCAGATTTAGACAAATTTTCAAGATTTGTAAATGTATATGGTATGATTCAGTATCAATAATTGAGTTTCAAAAATCTTTTGAGGGGGCACAGAAGATAGATACTGGAAATGCCACGGGTAGCTGACACAAGGACATACAGTAAGTCATAGACATGATGAAATTCACTTCTGAATTTCAGTTATCTGAACAGAGACATCTGTAGCTATGTGAGATGTCCTATCATATCTTGTGCTAACTTAACTTTTCCTCCTGTCCTGTTACTCTACACCATTACATGTCTGTGTCTTTTTACTGCTGAACTGCTGTGCAGCTTTACCATAAGTCCTATCTATTTAAACTTTAGATTCCCAGTCATTCTATAATGAGTATGAAGGCTTTTAGAAATTAGTAGAGAAAGGCAATATGCTTTTGATGGATCCCAGAAAGAGGTATTGTCCTCCTAAGTTTTGAGTGAATGAGATTTTCTCTCTCTAAATCTGCAAACCAACCACATTTTTTGTTGAATGCACATGCATTGCATGACACATTCACAAAGCTTCTAAAATTTTATAAAATTATCCCAGGGGGCTGACATGGAGTACTGCGCCAGGGAAGGTAGAGCTCCAGAGGGGCTGGGAAGGGGCATTGAAGCCCGTGAGTGCCCTCAGGCCCTGTCAAGTGGAACCCAATCTCTGTTAATCTTACCAACTAAATACAACAAATATAATACATACTGGGGTATTAATTTCAAATTGATCATATGTGTTTGAAAAGAAGTCTTAACAGAAGGATCTCCTTAGGAAAAAGAAAAATTTTAAAAAGATGTAAATGAAGATATGTATCTGCCATATGAAGAAGTTATTCCTAATAGGAGGCAAATCAAAGAACAAAAATTATCAAATAACTAGATACTTCCTTCTTTGAGATTGCTTTCCCACACCTTCACTAAGGAAAGAAAACCCATAACTCAGGCATATGAAAGAATTCCGAAATCCATCTACCAATTAGTCTGAGTTTTACATATGCAGCACATTTGCAGCTTTACTCTTTACTTTAGAATACTTCCTTTACCACTTCTTTACTGTCATTTCTCAAGAAATGCCCCAAACGACACAATGAATGTCAATGTCACAGTATATATCAATGGCACAATGAAGTCCATGTGCCTGTCTGTATCCTGAAGAAAAAGTCTCTTTTTTTGTTTTTTTCATACAATCCATGTTTATGGCTTCTATCTCCAACCCAGTTTTATTAATTTTTAGTGCAAAAATTACTTGCAAAGTGTTTTAGAGCAGAATGAAGCATAATCCCAACATATTTTAAAGGTATACCATTTTATCTGATAAACAGAAAGGAATATCAAAGAAATAATGGCTAGTACCATTATATAATTATATTTCTTAGGATTCCTAAACTTATGAAAGTATAGTCTTAGAGGCATAACACGAATTTGAAATATGCAACCACAGACAGAAAAAAGGTTTCAGTAACTTTTTTTTACTTCTTTAAAAATTGCAATTTCCTTCTTTATTAAAATATCTCAGAAATATTACAGAAATAATGAAATATTGAAGCAGTTACAGGTTTTAGAAAACTTTGGGTGCAATCCTTTCTAAATTTTTTTGCTTCCATTATGGTAGTATAATAATGTATATGAAGTTAAAAAACTAAAACTGAATGAGACATGCATTTAACACTAAGCTGAGGAAGGAATCAGCCTTCTGATACTGAAAAGCTGCCAGGAAGAAAGGTGGACCTATGTTTATTAATCAAACTTCTGACATGTTCCCACCACTGCTGTCCTGGAACAAGTAAGAGAATCAGTGTGGGCTTCATCCGGTGTGAAATACATCAGCAGATCAATATAACTCTTGCTTAATATTGGGATTTTCATGGAAGTTCACAAGAATCCCCTGAAACACTGACAGCTACAATTCATCTCTTTCCAATGTCACAAAAGAACAATTAAGCCTTTTAAAGGAGATTAAAAAAAACCCATAAATCTTAGATTAGGACATAAATCTTTTGGAAACATAATATTATGTTGAAGAAATATATAAATGAAACTAACCCACACTGATCAGAGAGACATGTCTACCAGGGGAAAAAAAATACTGGCCAAGCAGCGAGTTTTTTGGTTAATTTTTTTTTTTTTTGGTGAATGTGGCAAATGTTTGATTATTTGGGTTTTTTTCCATTTGTTTTTAGTTTTAGGGGGGGGGTTTAATAGCAAAGAGAATGATGGGTGTTAGGAGGAGGGTTTGAGGGGTGGTAGTGGTGTTATAGAAGTCCTTCCTGTTTCTTTCACTGTACAGTCTTAGTGTATAAGGACTAGAAATCAGTCATCTATGTCTTTATTTAAAATGCTGACCAGGGCACAAGACCAAACTATACAACAGTTAGCATAGATTTGGTCCAAGTCAAACAGTGTTTTCTTGTAGAAACCTCAGGCATTCCTAAGACTACGTCTAAGCACAAGAAATCACTATTGCTAAAATGTTTGAACAGAAATCTCTTTCAACAGAACAAACTTATTTAGCAGAGGCAGAGATTAAAGCTGTATGGATAAAATAATTTCCATGTTCTTTGGCCTCAGGACCAAAGAACCATGCTATTCTTAATTTACTAGGATAGACGTAGATCTCATCCCTCCAAAGCAATAAAACACCAATTTTGCCTGTAGCCTATTTTAAATCTAATGCTTAATATTTTGAAGAAGGGTATCTGTCAGCACATCAGTAGGATGTGTTTTGCCTTCAGTAGTCCGTTAGCAGAGAATTGACTCTGCTGAATAACTAATTCTACTAAAAAGATACTTAAGAGCTGTAATTTTACCTTGTTTCATACACTGTGTTATTGTGTGCACTCTTCATATATACTATGTGACTTGCAATTATGAATACAGTACTGCAGCTGCTTCCCAAATAAAAGCTTGTCTCAGGAAATTAATAATAAAAAATCTGACATCAGAATAATATAACGAGTAATGATATATATAAAATTTTTAGTTAAGTGCTGGAAAGTACAGATGTGTAACAAAAGAGTTTTAACCAAAATATCTGCCTGCTGGACCAAATTTTCCAGCTCTTTATAATGTAGCTCTGCCATCAATTGCAGAAAAAATGTATATTCAATAAGAATTCCATGTATATTTAACATGATACCAAACTGCTCCATTTGGAATCATATGTACTGTTATCAACCATGCCTTAGGCTAAACTGTAGGCCTAAGCTTAAAGGTCAAATTGTTCCCCTCACTACATCTATGTTAGGAAACTCAAAAATCCTCCCCAGCTTCTTTCTCTCTCCCTTCTTCCAATCCTCAGTGGAAGGTGTTTTCCAGCAGACTAGACTACATATATAGACCACTACCAAGACACTGTACTACATATATGTATGTTTTTGTCAAAGTTGCTGTATATACTGGTGCTAAACAGATCTATGCACTCAAAGATTGATCAGAATCATGAGCCATACCACAGCACAGCTCAGAAACTACAGATATGACCTGCGATTGGACAGAACATCAAATGTCTATGATTAGAGAGAACATCAGCTCTCTTGTGAGCTTTGTAGTTCTCTCTTTTTTCTGCCAGACTATCCATACCATGGAATATCTCCTTAAGTAGTGTCTGTGGAGTTATGATTCCTACCAAATTTACTGTAGTGTTAAATGTAAGTGAAATAAAATCCATCAATATGCATTCTTCCTACACAATTTATCATTAAAAATGAGTAACAGGAATAATAATAATGTAGTCATCATATGATTTAATGTGAATTTATCTTAACTACAGTAGAATTAATTCTCCTTTTACTTGGACCACTTAGAGTTTTCAAAAATTAGATCTCTAAAGTCTGCAGTGAACATGTGTCTGCTGTTATGCTCAGATGGGATTATCTAGATTCTTAAAAATAGTGGGTTTTTTCTTAGATTTTTTTTAAACCATTGGCATACTGTGCCACACAAACTGTACAGTTTGCAATTTAGAATTTGGTAGATGTGATAGCTCATCTTAGTACCTACAGAATACCAGCAAGTTAAGTAACATATAGAAAAGGAAAAATTAAAGGAAGAATTGTATCTGTGTTTTCAGGAAGGAAACATCGCTTGATGACTGACTTTTAAAAGTCACTTTTTAAAGTAATCCAAATGTATTTGTGCATGTTTAAATATTCATACAAAGTTAACCATAGCTGAAATACTCAACATCTTACCAAGACCTTAAACAGTCTTGTTGTTGTAGTATTATTACTAAAGTTATTTCAGAATGATTTTGTAATGATGCAATCCTTTTAATTATGAGCTTATTATTCATACCTTTTATCAGTACCAATAATTTCAAAAATGAGTAGGATTCATCTTTTGTGATCATTTCTTCTGATATGAGGGCCTCCTCCATTCTGCTTAATTACAAAGTTTTCTCTTTATTCTGCAAAGTTTTTACAGCATTCTCAATCAAGTAATTTCAGTTCCTCCATCCCATATTAATTTAATCAGGCATAATTTAATTAGCATTATTTATTATACATTCAATGTGTAATAAATTAGTACATCAATACGTAAGTACATCAAATGTATAATCATAAGTTATGAACTGCATTAACAAATATTTGTGTTTTAATTTTGATCTTAAGTAGGGATATATAATTTAATCTTTAAATGGCTTCTTTCATTTCTCCTTTATTTAGCTGTCATTAGTCTAATGCCAGTCCTTTTATATCCCTCCATTTCCATCACATACACACTCCAGAGTTTTGCAGCATATATTTTTTTACCTTACAGCTGAAGTTTATCTCTAATAAGCTTAATTGAAAACACAAAGTCTGACCTCCTTTAAAACTAGAAAAATACAGATTCATATCTGAAAAAAGGCCCAGATTTTTAATTCAAACAGATTATAGAAAAAAAATATTTTCTTTAAAATTTCCCCTCTGGAAGATGGAAAAAGGCCATCTGGAAGACTGAACTACACTGGTACAGATTAAAAAATGGATATTTTCTCTTCTCTTGTTGTTGAAGTTCAGCTACAAATTGTTAATATAAACACAAAAACAATTATTAGTTTATCATGAAATTGCATTTTTTTGCATCAGTTAGGCAAGTGAACAGTTGGGAACAGTGGAGGACAACTAGATATCTGGTAAGATACACAAATATTTCCATCTTTAGGGAAAAGTCTCCTTACGAGTTTGTCTCTAGTATATTTATCATAAACACAAAACTGTATGTGTGTCTGTGCACACACTGTGTGTTTATCTTCATAAATGCACGTGAGTACGTGGGACACAAACAAAGCATCCTAGCAATTGAATTTTTCCCAGGTAATTTCTTTACTAGATGTTATTTTACCTTTTCCATTTTTAAAATTTAAATTTGATGTGTGTAGATTTACAGATGAAATCAAAATGTTATTCTAGTCATACTAGCAAATGACAAATGTACTCTTCCTTTTTTTGTGTATTCAATTCTTTATTAGGCATTCATGGCCCACATAAAAGAGAAATGAAACAGTATTTTACATAGTATTTATCTGTGTTCAATCCTGTCCTAGGAAAGAACTCAAATATCTTAGGAAATATATAGAACACAATTATATCCTTTTTTTCCATCTCTCCTCACATTCTGGATAAATTCTTGATTATTTTTGTTTGTCTCTTTTACAGTTTCCAGGTGATGTCATCTATTATTATCTTTATATTTAATACTGCAACTTATCCACATTTTTTCTATACTAATATTCTTGAAACAAGATGGAACACGAGAAATAGGGAGTGAAGTTCCAAGAAGACTACAATGATGTACATGACTTAAATTATTATGCCGAAACCTAAAAATGCCCATCATCTTTAAAAATATATATCGAGGAGAAAACTCATTGTGGTGGCATTTTGTACATCTTTGTAAAGAATCTTACTTTTGACAGGCAGTATGAAACTAAATTTTTTCTTTCATTAAAGAAGAAATTCTTCTTAAAACAAAAAAAATTACACTGCTCTCTGAAGGTTATTCTCAAGGGCAAATAATTTTACTTTTTTCTTTAATCTACAGAAATAGTCTCCAAAATATTTTTTTTTAATACTATCTTGAAAATAGACTGGATTTGTTTGTTAGAATGTAGACTTTTTAAACACGCACAATTTGGCTTATAAAATGGTTTAGAATACTGTAGAGGTCTGAAAACTGAACTTCAAGACCATCCTTTGAATGTTTCTGTCAGGCAGAATAGATTGGGTCACACAAAAATACAGACTGTGGAAAGGGGCAAGAGGTGTGCTAAGAGAAGAGTGTGGTTTCAGCTACTGATTTTTACAGTAATTTATACTTCTGCCTGTAGACAGCCAAATAACCCAGTAAGAGGAGAAAGACTCAAAGTAAAAGGCCAATGGACAAAACCCAGGCTACTCTATGTAATTCCCCTCAATCTTTCTTAAATCTAATACTGCTATGAGATGTTGAATAATCTGCTCTTCTGCCATAAGAAAACAGTACCAACTTTCAAAATTTGAGAGGAGTGATAACTGAGTTCCCTCATCTATTCCTATTGAGTCCTAAGTCCTGTTGTGTACTGAAAAGGGACGCCTAAATACCTACAAAAATGTGGGCTATAGTATATGTTTCAATGCTCCACTGCAGGACAGCAAAGATGTGGTGGGAGATATCATGATAGCTTTGGGAGGCAATACATGAAATCTAATTCCAGTTGATCATAGAATGGCTATTGTTGGAAGGGACGTTAAAGATCATCTATTTCCAACCTCCCTGTCATGGGCAGGGACATCTTGCACTAGATCAGGTTGCTCAGAGCCCTATCTAACCTGGGCGTGCAGAAGTCAAATGTTTCAGCTATTATATAAAAAAAAAAAAAACAAAAAAGGAAAGAGAGAACTTCTATGTTTTCAAATTAGTTGTTTAGTGCTCTAGCAGAAGATTACATAAACCAGATGTGTGCTGCTTTTTTATTTCAAGGAATGAGAAATACAGAAAATAAAAATAATATTTGAATATTTTATTGAATTAGATTATACCCACTTTCCAGAGAAGTCATTAAGTCAATATGATCTTGGTTAGTTCAAACCCTTAGAAAGTTAGTACTTTTCTAACACAGACAATTTTTATTGAACTGTTTTAGGAATCGATTACACAATCAGATCACAGGGCAGATCTGAGGATGGGGTAATGTCTGGTGAGTGGAGAGTAGGAGATGAACACCTGCTCTTGAGCTGTCACCACAGTTTGTGCTGAGCAAAACTGGATTTTTTGCCCTTGATATCGTATGGAAGTAAAGAGAGTAAAAAAAAGGGGAGAATGATAAGATATGGGTGAGAGCAGGATGACGTTCTCAAGTACACATTTAAGTAGTTGATCTGAAACAAAGAGGAGCAACATACAGTAGAGTTTATTTTAAATGCATTTCAATGAAAAGTACCAGCAATGGAAAGTAGGTAACTTGCAAAACACTGATGAACATTTCATTCAGTAATTATTCACAGTATAACACACAGAGCACAATGGTCTCCTGTAGTTTCTTTAATCTTTATCGAATACCAACCAATACTGAGGTATCAGGTCAGGGAAAGGGAGAACAGGGGAAGGGTGAGGGCAGGCAATACAAAATCAAGATACCAGTGCTTTTTTTTCTTTTCAACATTTCAAGTGCGAATGTTTCCACACCAAACTCTCTTTACAGTAACACTTAATTTTTTTAAAAATATTTTTCATTTATTTCTTCACAAGTGCAAATACAGGTTGCTTTGACTGACTTGTCTTTATGTTAGAAATTAAAATATAAACCTCTAAAATACCAACAAAGCTGGCATAATACCTTTTTGGTTGTCTAGGATAGAAGGTAGAAAGACTGTGGCCTCAGGTCTAAAGGCTCACAGAGTCCACTGTCCCACATTGCAATCATCATCATTACACTGTGTCTATTGACATAATGCTCTGGGGATTTTCATAGGCCTTTGAACATGATCTTTAAGATTGCTCACAATTTAGCTAGTGCACGTTAATATACCACTGCTATAATACTCATGGGTAGGCCAAAATTGAAAGTCTTTTCTTGCATTGGCTAGTAAAAGTGTCAGATCGCCAGCCTAAACCAAGTGAAAGGGAATGCTAATTAAAAGGGCAGGACGTGTTCCAGTTGTTCTAATCAAAGAGCTTAATCCCTTCATAAACTGGATGGCTTTGTTAGAGGAAATTCAGAACAACCTTGTTACTTTTGATAACAGTAAGCCACTGACTCATGGCCCTTTGGCAACTAGCTGAGCATGTAATAACATTTCTCTGTATTTGGGGACTGGCTTAGTTGGCTTTATAATAGATTATTGAGGATGTTAAAGTGAAATGTTAGTCTTTCTTTAAAACACTGTATTCCCTGGTAATTAAGGTTATAATAAGGGCACTGAACACAATGCAGCTTCAAGGTCACCAAACGTCTTCAGTTTGTATGAATAAAGTATTAACCATAGGTTTATTCTGCAGTGCTAATATCTGCAAGACGATTCTTCTATTGCCAGTACATGACAAATTCATTGAAAGATATTTTTTAAGTTGCAAACAAGTGCCTTTGGTTTCGGTTAGAAGACCCATTAAATTGTAAGTACTTTTATAAGAATACAGAAAAAGTGAAAATAAAAAGGATAAAAATAACAAAACTCTCAGGTAAGGAGAACACTACTGGACAGAATACAATCAAATGACACTGAACAACTAAATCTGCAGAAGTGCAGGTTATTTGATGCAACAAGAACCTTAGTGAAATCTCAGCTTCTGGCATAATAAGTCTAGACGGACTGAAAACTAGGATTTCATTTTAACATTTAGGGCACTGATGCTTTTTTGTAGTTTATGTTTTGCCATCTATGTATTCCACTGTAAATGTAAAAGCTTGAAGAAGGAAGTCTCCTGTACATTAATTTCCTAACAAGTAGAAGAGTATGACAAAAAGAACTACATAAACTGAGAATGAAAAATCTTTTATAAAACAGGTTAAGAAAAAGTTTTAATAAAAAGAAGTCTCTGGAATTAGTGTGACAAATGATGGGGAGGTGGATGAAAAAGGCAATATGATATCTAAAGGCAGCCATTAGGAATGACCAGTATAAAGGCACTCAGATGTCTCTGTGTATTTTCATTTATTAGAATACTATAGCT
The DNA here is from genome assembly GCF_001604755.1 of Lepidothrix coronata. Classification (NCBI taxonomy): domain Eukaryota; kingdom Metazoa; phylum Chordata; class Aves; order Passeriformes; family Pipridae; genus Lepidothrix; species Lepidothrix coronata. The sequence goes on from NW_016690230.1 coordinate 3,973,836, forward strand.
TTGCTTTTGACAAAGCCAGCATAAATAAGTTCTTTATCACACTGGGGCCCTGATCAGGAAACTGGTGCTACCTTTCAGGCCTGTTAATTCAGTTGTCTGTTTGACAGTACTCAAAGAGAAATGTGTAAAATTACTTTAAAGAAAACAGTTCCAAACATACATACACTAATCCATCATATAAACACAATGTGAAATGCACAAGAAAAAACAAGTAAGGATCAGATCTGCTAGAAGGAAAAACTTTTTTGTAAGGAAAGCAGTGAACCAATGTCCAAAGAGACTGGCATGGAGTTTCAAGACCGGACTGCATAAAGTCTTGAAGAACTTTATCTGCTCAGCAGCTGACCCTGCTTTGCTAGGTTGGCCCAGAATCCTACTGAGGTCCATCACGGAATATTCTGAGTTGGAAGGGACCCACAAGGATCATCAAGTCCAGCTCTTAAGTGAATGGCCCATAGAGGGATCGAACCCACAAGCTTGGTGTTATTAGCACCATGCTCTAGCCAACTGAGCTGATCCTGAGATCCGACCCAACACTTACTTACTCATCATAGCATTGCTTCTGTAAGAATGTAAGTAATTTTTAAACCTTTGAACATTGATACAAACATTGTCCAAGTATGTTGTTTTTAACAAAGCAGGTAAACACAAGTAAAATTCAGACAAAGCACTGGAATTCTCTTTTTTTCATACGAGTTTAGAGACAGAAGGAAAGAAAAATTAATATCGAAAATGAAATATATAAGGTTTTAACCTACAGAAAAAAGAGTGCTGTGTCAGAAAACTATTTAAATCTTAATTGTTTTGTATATTAAGAAAAAAATTGCATGCATAATAGATGCATATCTGTAGATCCAAGATCTGTAGATACAAAAACTTTCATAATGAAGACAAATAATCATGACTATAACTTTAAAAACACAATACCCCAACATCATGTAATCATCCAAATTATTCTCATAATGAAAGCACGTTTATAAAGGGTAATAACAATTCATGTTGTATTTATGCTTAGTCACAAAGATTAATCACTGTCTCCAAACAGAAGAAAATGCTGTCTCATTCCTAAATTGTTCATACAAGATCTGATTCTGCTCTTAAATGACTTAAACCAAGCAAATTAAATGGTACAAAGGCAAAGTATTTTATGCAGAATAGATGTAGTTGCTGTGAAGATAGCTGTGAGGACTCAAGCCAGTAAGCACATAAAAAGCAAACAACTCTTTTTAGAAGACTCCAAAAGGGAAGGTACCACTGCATGTTGTGAAGGGCTCAGTCTTCCTGGTAGGCTTGTTTTTAAAAGGCCCATTAGACTGAGTCCTTCAGAGGATCTGGAGTACACTGGATTTTAAAATTCTGACAGAGCCTAGAAATCAGACAAGCAAACTGCTCTGCTGGATGAAATTGTTGCTGAATTATAGAAGTAGTATACAGCAGAATATTAAATCACCTGAAGTCTGGTGATTTGTCACCATATGTGCTGACAAATGCATATTTGCATATGCTGTCTTTCCCATTCACTTCTTGCTCTATCCAGAGGTTCAGAGCACTCTTCTCTTTCCTATGAAGCCTTTCAACTCATTCAAATCCTGTGACCAGGTAAAGACAAACAGTTTTCTTCTTTCTGCACTCCTCATTATCACAAATATTATAATAAAACATTCAACCCATAGATACCTAAATGGTAATCTGTGAAAATTTATTGTATATATAAAGTAAAAAGCAAGATAGCTATTCTTCATACATCAGTTTTCAGGCACCAAGAATTTTCTATTGATTAGAATAAAGCAACATTTTTTAAGGGAGAACAAATCAGTAGAATGGGTTTTTCTACAGCAGCTGGAGCTACTATACATTCCCAATTATTCATCTATTGTATAGTTCTAATTATAGTTCTGCTTTTCTAAGATCTCTCAGTGTAGACTACATTTCCCATTTTGCGCTGAAATAAAAAAATCCCAGTCTGAATTGCTCACAGCAGGCTATCAATGCACCAGGCTTGTAGCAATTTAAAAATGTAATATCAGGTAGGGTCCCAAAGCAGGTACATTTTCTATGATATCAAGAGCCAAGACCTCAACTGCTACAAACAGATATCACTGACTTTGTTAGATGAAAATCAGTTTAAATAAACTGAGGATTTGGCTGGAATTCTGTGAAAACTATTTACACATGTTTTGATTAATGTATTTGTTTCTGTTTGTTTTGATATTCTATTAGAAGTATAAGGATTAAATTAAATTTACTAATAAAAGCAAAACTTGTCAAGATAATAGGAAATTCACTCTAAGGAGTTAATGAAGAATTAAATTATTCACTTTGTACCTAATAGTTGTCTACAGAATCTTCATCATTTATATTTATGACCCAGGTATTCATTAGTCAGTTAATAATAATTTTCCCCCCATGGGAAATTCATCAAGAAATAAAGAGACAAGTTTCAACAGATTTAAGTTTTCCTAAAGGCTAGGGCAGGATAATTATTAATTTACTTACTCACTTTTTACTTGACTCACTTTAGCTTCTGTGAGTTCGTCCAAAGAGCAGAAAATCAGAAAAAGAGGCCAGGAAGCAAAAAAAGACATTTCGGGGAATTCTGCTTAGCCATGCTCTTAGAGTCTTATGAAAATTTTTAGGTCTATACCTCTATCACTCCCTTCCCTCTCTCATTACTAGACTGAGGCCAAATGCCTACCTTCTGCCTCAATAGCAGCATTCTTCTCTTTGGATTGCTGCACGTACCCTTCTCTAGAGTTATGGTTGCAATTTCTTGGATTTTTGTCAAAAAGGATAAACCCACAAAACGTTTATATTTTCTTTGTGGTGGGATTTTACAGATGTTTCCAACACTTTCTCATTTAACTACATAATTGTAGAACGTCTGGCAACATTTTTGTTCTGCATCAAGATGTGACGCAGATGGGAATGTAAGGATTATATAAGCTTACTGTGTAAGGTAATGTTAATAGAATCATATTTTGCACCTTCTTGAACCAACTATATTCATATTGTCAGTACCAAAAAGCAAAATAGTATGGTATCAAACATAAGTGTGAAGAATGCTACATTTCCCTTGCATATTAAACTTGGTCGCTGGGCTTTGACACAGAAACTTGCTGATTACACACCATTATGCCAGCCGTGACAATCTGTTAGTTCAGCTGACCTAATTAAACAAATCTGATATCACTATGTAAGAATAAAGGTATAAACACATATGTAAATATTCATATAAGACTCACATTTTATTGCTTATTTTTTTTTAAACCAATCACCTAATGAGGTCTCACAAACCAAATCAACTAATGAGTTCTTTCTCCTGAGAAATTAATAAGCAAAGGATGCATCACACAAGCACATTACTGTAAAGTAAAAGAATGCTGAGTTTCTGGCTCAACACCTAAAGAACTCACTTTTACCTCTCTAAGGGAGACAGCCTCGATCTCTCTCAAGAAGTGCCAGTTAACACCATGTCTGAGTTGACACTTCTCAGCTAAGCATAGAGTCCAGCTGTAGGAACAAATCTCTTTCCCACCATTCCTGCAGGGTAATAGAAAGCAACACACCTTCATAACCATAAGCAAAATGCTTGATGCTTTTCAGGAAAGGAGGAAAGAGGTGCACTCTATCAGTAGAGTTCCATATTCATCTAAGAAATAACAATTGATAGCAATCAGCATCCCAATTATTTTCTCAGATGTGCTTGTCTTCCTTTAACCATAATTCTCCTTGTTAAGGAAACTTTCCTGTCTAACCATCCAGGAGTCTCTCTGGCAGTCACAACCACACAACCTGGGACCAAAGCCCCTTCACAGCGTGCATCTCCAGTGAGCCAATAGATGCCATGCTTGATTCCCTAAACATCCCACTCTCACACAGTCAGATCAGATGCCCTTACCATCTTGCCCCAAAATTTTCCATAGCGAAGTCTCAGACATTTCAATCCTTAAAATAATTTAGTCTTGGTGCAATAACTAAATAACAAAATAACAGCCAGAGTTGGGTGTCTCTGAGGAGGGACCCTGAACAAAGGAAAGTCTGGAATATTACACTCTTACAGTTCAAGCATGCAAAATCCTGGCGTACTTGGCTCCTGCTCTGTCCCTGAGCATCCTATCACCTGGCCAATGCCACAGGTCCCCATGCTCTCCTACCACTCAGAGTTCAATCTGCAGCTGGAACTGCAGCTTGCCAAGATACCTGCACTAAATGTATTTCTCAACATCCCTGAGTGTATTATGATTGTTTGTCTTTGATCTGTATGTTCCAATGTTTCAAAGAACCATCTAGAATATATCTAGGATCTAGTAGTTTTATAGTAAGTGGCACAATGTATGTCCAGTGTCAATTTTTTAACATATAATAACTTGATAATGGAAAGGAGAAACATCTTTCTATCTTTGTACATCTCTGTTTCAAATCACCACTTCTTTTCTTTTCGGAAGAGCATTTGGCTTAAAGTTAATACTTAATGTATTTGTATGTTTTGGCTTGGCCCAGAAGCAAATGAGGCTGATTTTCTGTAACATTAGAAACATTAGAAACTTCATCCATTTTTTGAGAGGATAATGTTCCTCTGTTACCCTGACAGCCACCCACCCTAAACCGCACTCTTTCCATCTCACCTTCTCTACTCCTTCCTTTCCCTTACCTATGTCTTTCACATTTTCCTACTTAAATTCTTTTAAATGCTGACCAGCTCCAAGGAGTAGTTCTTATTCTGGTATTTCCTTATAACTGCATGATGTATACAGTGTCACAGCTTAAAACAGACCCAATTCCTTTTCTTTCTCAAAATGCTCTTTGGTTTCTCAGATATTATTGGATATTATTGCCAAACACTGTTGTGCAGTAACAAAGCCTAGAGTAACTCCATTTTATATGACAGCCTAATCCAGGAGGTGCACGCTAAATGCACTATTCTCAAAGTGCTTCACAGACTGAACCCTTTAGGGAGCATGGACATTTTTCCAGTTATTTTCTGGAAACTGACAGGGTTTAGGCATATGGTCACTCAGAACGGGGCAAATTTGGGCATGTGAAGAGGTACAATTCTAAGAATTTGTATTTGTGGCATTTAGCCATGCCCTAAAATTTAGTTAGCAGTCATCTTCCACATGTATTTTGGCAGACGAATTGAGAAATATTCAGACAGTCTTCCTAAATGAAAAGTTTAACTCTTACATGACTCATCAAAAATAGCACAGCAATCAAAAATTTGGTATAATCGGTCCAAAAATCTGTGTTGTGTAGCATTTAGAATTTATTCAAAGTACCGCCAATCCTGCTGGAATAAAAAAAAACACATTAGAAATAGCAGGTTATTAGAGTGTGAGCTTCTTTTCATAGGATTTACAAACAGACTTCTCAAGTAAAATGTCTGTGTAAACACAGCACAAGAATAAAGAATTCGCGAGTGTTTCTGGCATCACCTATGACTAAAAGAGCCTGCTATCTGCAATCTTATGATATCATTACAGTGAAGAAAGTGGAAAGTCTTACTTCCTTACAAAGTAACATAAATGAAAGTGTAGTTATTAACATAAAAAAGGAATGATACCCTTGAGCAAAGAAGGGGAAATCAGTAATAAAGGATAGTAATAACATAATAATCATGTTAACATCAAATGATGACGTTTGATCATGATGGATTAAACAATTGCAACATTTTATTTCTTTATATACCTCTTGCAGTAACATTAGAGCAGCAATCATGTCATTTTTTTCCCTCTAAATTTGGCACCTGCTGGCTTAGAGTCATTTATAGGATGTTGTTAAGTTGGTTTCTTAATACAGGTGCTAAGTTACCATTAACACACTTAATGACCACAAGGAATATGAAATTAGATCAATTAAAAGAGGGGGTTAGACCTCCCACAGTTTCTAATCACATGTGGACAACCACTAATGAATTGGAGTTCTCCTGGGTACCTATTCTGAAAATCAAATCTTCTAGACAGTTAATCAATTGAGATAGATATCAGTTGAGCTTGTGCTCTGCTGAATTGCACTGCATCACTGTTACTTAGAGCAAAAAAAAAGGCCAAGTGAATGAGGAATAGTGGTAGAAAGTAAGTTTACAGATGCTTATCTGCCATTATACAGAGTAAATAATTATGCTTTTTGTTAGTCCTGATATGCCATGAATGTTCAAATAGAAGGATTCTTTAGACTTTCTTTCTGCTATTTTCCATGCAAAAATAACAACAAAAGTCTGCAAGCGAGCAAGTTCTGTTCCATCTCTCTCAGATCTTGGACACTGATAATGCCATGAAATAGCTGTAGGCTAAACATATTTTTCTGGCACAAACATAGTAAACATTCCTTTTTGCTTCCAAAATATGTACTATCCCATATTGTCAGATGTATGGAACATTACTAATGCCAGGACTACAGCAATGATTTGCTTATTTTCAAACTGAATCGTATGTCACAAAAAAGAGTATGTTCTGATTAGAGGAAAATAAGATGGAAAACACAAAACCCCTATAAACCTTCCAAACCCTCTGACATTAAAAATATTTTAGTGCTTTATCTTGGACTGCATTCTAGTAGCAAATGCTAATTACAGCTGCCAAGTTGGGCTTTGAAGATTTTCTATTCATATGACTTTACACACTGGCCTGAAAATAAGTGTTTTGACAGTATGTTGCCTATGCAAAACTATAGTGTTTTGAAAGTGTGTATTTCAGCAATGTTACATGCATAGACAACTACAAAGCAGTGACTGCTTACACCGCGTTTCGAGTCTATCTCAAATCTCAAACATGAGTTTGCACAACAGACTATGGCTCCAGTCTCATTCGGTTTATTTTTCTTATCAGTACATACGAAATACCAACCAAAAACTCTGAAAAAGAAAAGATGGTGGATTAACTGGCTATGCAGAGGTGATATACCCAGAACCATTCCACATGAAAAGCCTTCCAATCTCTGTGGAGATTTGCCTCTGCAAATCCCCATTTTTGGAAGATTGACTGAAAATTGCTTGGTGAAGGGAAGCTCAAGAGTACATAAATAAGCTATCCCAAAAAGTACATATGACTGCTCCTCAGCCAAGAGAGTGCTGCTCAGCAAAAACTGGGAATACAGCTCCGGATGGCAGCTTTTCAAATTTGAAAGAAAAAGATATTTCTCAAACATATTGCAGGAGCTGCCTGCTATCTAACGGAATAATCTTCAGGCTTTCAGCACTTCTGCTTCTGCTTGATCAATGATACAATGAATCTTTAATAATTTAAGTTATTAAATAAAATTGATACCCTTCTGACTCATCCCAAATTCCATAAATAATTAAAATTTTTAAAGAACTTTGAGTCAATAAATGCAGTGGATTCTTCCTGCATTACTGAAGATAATGAAGATGAAGATGTTGTTTTTCCGAGCTGTCTGTCTGCGAGCAAGAAAACACTTAGACCTAGAAGTGTTGTTACCGCCACCAGTTGTTGTGTCTCTTAACTTTCAAAAATCCAGAATTTAAGTATTAATCACCCTTATTTCCTCAATATCTGAGGTAAAATTATATAGAAGAATTGTAGGAAATAACAATTCATACATTGTCAAAGCATGCTTATTCGTATTTACAATATTGGAGGCAATACATACATATTCATTATAAAAACTTCAGTTTTTTAAAGCATAAATTTTACTGTGACCAGTCCAGTAAAAGTAACCTGTTTTCAAAATGTCTGTGTTTCTCACCTTGAATATCTAGTTCATGGTATTTTTTTTTTTTTTTGTTTAATAAATTACAAAAGTAAGAGCAGCTGGGTACTCTACTGATCTTTGTTACATGCATAGACATTTTTGTGAAGAAAGGTATTTGTATTCCTGTGGATAAGACAGTGGATACTCTCGGTCAATGTGGACATGAAAGAACAGAGGTCTTGCTGTTTAAATGTCACAGAGTGTTCAGTGTTTCTTTTTTCAACATATGCAGACTACCTTATCTCTTTGATGGAAATGAATTTACCAAATGTTTGCTAGATGGGCACCTTATTTCTCTGAGGTCAATGGTAAAGAGTATATGCTATACTGACAAGGTACAATATATATGCATTCATGCTCAATGCCTTTACTAGATAAAAAGTAAGGGGGAAAATATAAGGACATCTCAAGAATAATTTTTCTTCTGTTTCCCATCTCTGGTTTCCTAGCTAACAACTAGCATTTGTTTGTTTCATAAGCTTTTCATTTCTTTTTCTTTTTTTTGCGGAAAGTTATCCACAGTCATTCTAGTCACATATTTTCATGTTCTCTTTCTGGTATTTCCTTAAGCTAATTAGCATTCATAGCTAATGCAATAGCCATTGGTGAATGTGAGTTCAAATAATGTGCAAAACTTCCTGCAGCCCAGTCTTGTCAATGTCTGCTTAAATTCAGCTCCTCGTGGCAATCACTACTGAAATGTCATTGTGCCTGTCATTTTACTTTGTCCATCCTTTCTAATCACTTTCTCTGACAAGATCCTCTTATCATACTCAAATGTAGGATTTGAGACATGGAGATATTAGAAATAAAGTCCTTTAGAAGCAGTTATTGCAGAGGTCAGAGCACAAGAAGGGGCAGGAGGGAGGGCATACAAATACAAATAAGAGCAACAAATACTTTACTACTGCCAAATCTTTCTTGCTCTCCTTATCTCCATTTAGAGAAATGAGCAATGTATGTAAAACAAATATGCTAAGAGTAGAAATGGTATCATCTCAATATATCCTCCCAGAACGTTTAAAGGTCACAGACAAGATAACAAACAAGAAATGCCTACAGGGTCAAGCTGAAAAATTCTCATTAGAAAATACAGTCTCAAAATTACAATATTGAGGTCTGAGGGGGTTTCCCCCTAAACATTTAAACCCCATTAAAAAAGCATGATATCTGAAATATTATAAATACCAAGTCATGGTTACAGAGTACAAAGGGAATTCAAGGAGTCTAAACTTTCATTATTCAAACAGCAAAATAGCAATTTACAGTCTCCAATGACAATTAATTGCGGTTACTTATATCCTAAAGAGATTTTATTAGTTTCTAATATAGGTAGTACTTTAAAATACATTTTTATTGTTTTTCTTTATTATTTATATTGAAGAGTAATAGTTTGTTTTCTTCAAAACTGGTTTCCCTCTCCCAGAAACAAAGTGACTGATACCCATAACAGGTGAAAACATAATATATGTTAGAAGCAACAAGCAACCAAAGTCCTTGGAGTGGGAATTCAGCAGAATTTAGACATCAGAGGCTAAATTTGTTAGTTCCTGAGCATCTCTCAAGTCAGAGTCACTTAACCTGTATTAGTACTTTCCTTTTATCGCTGATGCTCACCTCACTATTTAAGCTGCACCTCTGTATACATTTCAGATTTATGAGCCTGAACAGACAGAAGCCTAGTATCATTCAGAACTTACAAATTGCATATCAGGACTGGACAAAATGGAGATGATTTCAATGCTTGTTATCATCAAAACTTATGACATTTTCCCAGTGAGCAGAATTTAATACAGGTTATATTCGCTCTCAGAGAAGGAGAGAATTGCCTTTTGGTCTGCTTTCACCAGAACAATTTCAGACTGCCAGTTCCAAGTGGCAGTCCTGTTGGTAACAATTTAGGAAGACATACACTCTGCTTCTATATTTTGATTCCTGAATGTTGGTTTCTACATCCTATTTTGAGGTACCTTGCTGTCCTTATATTCTGTGTAGGTGTTCAGGCACCTAAATCAGAGATTGTGTGTCCCACTCCAGAATAAAGTTAGATACTTCAACAACAATATTCAGAATCCTCACATCCTTCATTAGATAAAGGCATTGATAATTACCAGAAGATTACAATATTAGCCCTTTTTATTAGCAAAATAAATAATAGATAGTAATTTTAATGAAAAATATATATCTAACTATGAAGACAATTTCCATGTTACAAATGATGGAATTTGCAATATCAGCCATGCTGAATTTCTTTTAAATATCTTTAAATAATAACAATTAATATTCTATGACAGGGGAACAAGAAAATATATGGACTTCTTTGAAAGTACAAGTTTTATCATTCGGTTGAGTAGGTTTGTAGCATGTAAAATATGATAACATATATTGGGCTGAAAAATAAAAAGATCAGGACAAATTGGATGACACAGGAAGAAAATATTTAAAATATTTTAGATGCAGGTGTGATTATCTGCTCTAGTATTTGGATATTCACCAGCAGAAATGTTGTACTTGCAAAATAACTGCTAGATTTTGGTTTGCATTTTACCAACAACATTTCTAAAGCAGTTCTTAACTGCAAGAAATTCACTTTTCTTTGAGAAATAAGACATGCTTTTTGGAATTCCAATCTCATTCTATGTGAGAAATGCTGTCCTGTATTCTAGACAGGGTACCTCTACCTATATATACATACATATATATATATATAAATTGATATTAATTAAAACATTTTTCTGCTAGAGCAACTGATCAAAGTTACAAATCAGAGGACTACAGAATTCTCCATTGCACACTACTAGACAGAAATTTGCCAGGGTATATATAACTGCCCATCAAAGAATTAGTAATTTATAAAAGTTGAGGCATGTATGATAGATGGGTGGATATGGAAGATGGAAGGGTTAATTTTTAAATTGTTTAAAGAATTGCAATAGCAATGGCAATGCTGTAAATATGTATTCTTTTGAGGTTGTCATATACATTCATCATTGTACCAAGCAGCACAAAACATCCTAATCTATTTTGTGGTAAAATAGATAGGTGAAATCAATTCTTTGCTGTTTTGTGTTGGTTTTGTTTTGGCTTTTTTTTTTCCTAAATGCATTTTAGTTTTTTGTCTTGCTTCACAGGAACCTACAATCAAACACAAAACAAAAAAAGTTTCCTCTTCTTTTTTCTCTTCTCCTAAGTTTTCAGCTGATTCACTCTCTAGCTATGGCATACTAAAGAATACTTACTGAGGTATCAGCAAAGTAGAAAGTTAATGCCATGCTCCTTTCCCAAGAAGAGGTTCAAAAAAACAAGTAGGGAAAAAGAAAAAAAAAAAAGGAAAAAAAAAAAAACGCCAAGAAAATATCACTGCTGGAAGTTTGTACTCATTTACAGATTTTCTGACCAGAAGAAATTATTGTCTTAATCTATTCTGACTTGTACAACCAAACCCACTGGAATTTCACCTGAAAATTCCTGTGTCAAGTTCATAGCTTTGCAATGAAACACAGAATTTTGCTTTCTTGGGTTAAAAACTTCAAATGCGAGAGAATCCTGCATATCCAATGATGATTAAAAAAGCATAATTATTTAAAAAGAGTGTTTTAGTTCTACTCTAAATTCTCAGTTTATCTAGGTTTATTTCTTTCTACTGGATCTTGGAAATATTTTCCTCACGTTTTCTCATGTTAGGTATTAATGAGGTGTAATCAGCCTGTCTTTTAAGGCTTAAATAAATTGGCTATCTTGAGTCTTTTGGTCCAAGTCAGTTCTTAAAACCTCAATATGCAAGAAGTGATGCACACGCAGGTAAACCCAGATGACCAAATCATGGCTAAGTTTATTCTGAAGTTGGAAACCTTGGATACACAGCTAAGTCAAACATAGCAAGGTCAAAAAGCAGTGGGAAGCCTGTTTTGGTGCTTTTATAACAGGTGTGTGTAAGGGTCTGATAAAGCTATCACAATCCCAGCTATGGAGGCAAAAACTGGAATGATTTATTGAACACGTGAGTGCTATTGAAGGGTCTCAGGGGCTTCCATGCTAATGAGGAGGCAGGGTTATTCCAAAGAGGGGATTCCATAGTCTATTAACATTTCCAGTAACAGGGGTGACATAAGAGGAAAAATGGATTTACATTTCTCGGATCCAGTATTTATATTTGGGGAAAAAGGATTTGATATTTCCAGTAAGCAAGATTATACTGGGGAAGGGTAGTCAGCTTTTCCTGAAATAAGGATTTACACAGGGAGGGAGAAAACAATGAGATATCTGATAGCATCATGCAAAGTCTCTCTACTTCCTGCTGGGGGAAATCAGGACAATCCACACGAAATAAATGTCAGTTGATCTTATCTGGTCTTTTAGATGGTGGTTTTTTTCCCAGCCCCTGTGGCCCAAGGTTTCCTGTTTAATCCTAGCAGTTCCTTTTCTGTTGGTATCCAAATTTCGGACTGCAACAAACTGCAAAATGATGATTTACACCTTTTGCATGCATATAACTTCAAGACTGTGTTTTCCCCTGTGTTTTTACGGTCTCCCTCTCTCCCAGCAGGGGCCTCAAGATGTCTGTGAGAACTTTTATCTCTTCTTGCAACAGAGGAGTTAACTTCTTAAAACAGACAGGCAGAAAATAGGTAGCACTATTCATGGGAAAGAATTTTCTCCCATACTGGGTTTTTCGTAGGCCTAGTTTTCCCAGCAGCGAAAACCTCCTTAAGCAAAACTCTCTTTCCTCCTCAAATAAATCTTCCACATTTAACTTTCTTTCCCTACACAGTAATTTCTTGCCTATTCCTTCAAATCTTTCTTTGTTTTTTTGTTTTTTTTTTTTGAGAATTCATTTATTATTTAGATCATAGAACGGTGAAAAGTATTAAAAGAATTATTGTGACATGGTCACCTCTTTTCAGTTATTCATAACTATGGATTTAAGTGAATTGTTAGCTTTGCTATGAATTTCCATAAGTTTGCAGTAAAATTATCTTTCTTGATACAGTCATATGCCACACACATTTCCATGTCTACACCACAATAAAACTGACCTTCAACAGCTGGCAAACATACTAAAAGAAAGCTAAACATATACATAGAATAAAACTTCAGTATCAACAGAAACAGAAATCCAGTAATGAAATCATTATCATCATCATCAAAGCCTCTTTGATAAAACGCTTTTTGAACCTTTGAAATAATAGTTTTGCTGTAAGCATATACATCAGTTTAATGCATACATAGTGCTATGTCTCTGCTTACCCACATATGTATACATACCCACACATGTACATACATATAGACATATGTCTATAGATATCATGCATCTGAAAAAGTCTTAATAATATGAAACCTTATCCTATCATTTAACATGAATTATGCTAATAAATTTTAAAACCTTAAGAAGAAGGCATATTCTAAAAGTTCAATGAGTCATTCAATTTTCAGATGTACTTCCCCCATGTATCAGTAGATTCCTAGTGTCATGCTGTCATACTCTGGAAGGTTGTGTTAGAATTAAGCACTTCGAGTCAGGATTTAACACAAGATGGAAAGTTTATCTAACCTGACAGTACTCTAGAAATAATTGTTCTGACTTGTGAAAGATGGCACATGCCAGGATCCTCACATGGTTTAGAAATGAAGGAAGTTTAAGAAAAAAAGAAAATAAAAAGAGGGAGGGCAAGGGAAAAAGTCAGCCTACAGTTGACTATGGACATCTAAAATGTTTTTCAAAGATAAAAAAGATTGGTTTACTTTATCATTCATAATGCATTTAGTGTAAAATAATTTGTGAATATGAAAATAAGTGTCTCTTTTTCATGACAGAGGCAACTCCTGTTCTAACATTCTCATAAAAGTTCAAAAAATAAACCAAAACTAAACCAAAACAAAATGAACTTTGATATTATATTCTTCCAAATATCTCTTATTTTGACCAGTTTTTTCTATTTCCAAATATATGGTGGGTTTGGTACAAACAATTTTTTTAGTGAGTTAATGTCACATATGACTTTTATTTCTTCCTCTTTTCTTTTGTTTCCTTTAAGACATTTGTTTATTGTGAATACACTCTCTGTACCTAACAATTAAATGAGTATTTGAGAGGTTCTTAGGATTAAAAAAAAAGATGAAGCAAGGGCACCACTTAAAGGTTCACAGAAGCAAAGAGTTATCTTCATGTTAAACTAAAAAACCCCAAACTTGTGGTATGCACTGAGGGCTAAATCAATCTCTGTCTAACAGAAAAGACCAGTATTTAATCATGTGACATGGAGCACTGACCAGAAATTTTTTGGCAGTGGTTGTCTATGGCTGCCAATGTCTTATCTATGTAGTATTGTTATCTCCGTCTTTGTTTTTGCCTGAGTGTTTCTTAACTCAAGGTCATTAGAACCTAGATCTAGTTTCTATTAGATTAATAAAATGAAATAAAAGAAAATATATACCCTTGTAGAAAATTACCTAGCAAATGAGTTTCCTTCAAACTCTAGTCTCAGGAGAAATATTTCACTCCAAGGCATAACTAAATAAACACCTGTTAACAGACTGCGGTTAACGCTCGTACTTTAACATTCATTGATAGCAGCCCTAAACAGTGCTCAGAGAATTGAGATGAAACTGATTAAAAAACTCTCATAGCACAACTGAATTGATTAATTGCAACCTTAGAGTTCTACAATATTTATATCTGAAACTTCATGTGACCAAATATGCTACTATATAAGGATACTAAATCTGCATAGTCTTATCACTTGGTACAGAATTTAAGATGAAATAAGGTTCAGTGTATTAGTAGCTCTTATATCATTACCATCTGCCTACACAATACAAGATTACTAACACTTTTTTTCCACAGGAATTTGTGCTTTGCACCTTGATTAGGCTGTTTCATATTTTTTTGCATGTATTGCAAAAGCATATTTATTATTTTCATTATTTTTCTTCCTCTCCTCCTAATATATTTTTCATCATTAATTACTCAGGAATATATTTTTTCCCCTAAGGACAGTCATTATTCCTTGTAATTCTTATGTGATGGCCTTTTAATGAATGTTTTATTTTTCTATACAAACATAGGTAATCTAATTATCCAGCTAGTTGAAGTGTCTGTTCACTATTTTTGTTTTATGATGATAAGTAAGGTAAGGACTGGAAAAGTGAGAGTTTCCATTTCTGGGCATTTCTTTTTTTAAATTTTCTTTTCATTTTTTTTTTCCTTTTTTTCCCCTATATGTTATCATCTTTTTTTCTGCCCTATGAAAACCTATCATTTATCATCTCTATATTTCGTTATTAACTGTAACTACTGCCATTTAATATTGAATATAACCTTTAATATTACATAATTTTTACATCTATAAGTAGATTAAAAAGTCATGCAATTTAATTTTAGCTAAACTGGTTTCCTGAAAGATAATAAAGAGATTATTACTACTTGTACAAATTCATACAACACATTTAGGGACTCCAATGGTGGTGAAAGATGAAACACTTACTGAACATTTCTTAAAAGTGGAACTAATTAAATAAAATAATATCATATTAATGCACACAGCTCCTCAGAGGAAATTTGCATGTGATCTTAACATATTAAAAATATTCGCACTATTTAAGATACAAGTAAGCATGCAAGGACTGTTCATTCTTATATTTAAAAAATATTTTTAAAATGCATATATATGTATAGTGCATAGGGTAAAAATTATATAAACTTTAATTGTTTGATTCTAATAGGAATGATAATGTGTGCTATTGTGTGGACAACAATTTTTTAAAAGATCTATTCAGCATTGTCCAGCCTACTGTGCTTAATTTCAAAATCTGACATTTTCATAATGTAAATTGTTTGTTCATTTCTCCTTTATATTGTATGAATTCATATCCAACATAAAAAATAAAAATTAAATCATACTCACAGGACTGTAGTAATTCAGAGCATTGCTCTTAGTTGCAATTTCATCCTTTTATTTACTTTTCTATGATTACAAAGGACACTGTCAGAGCCTTTCTGAGGTTATGACAAGAACCACACTTTGTGATATCCATTCATCCCAGAATGTGAAGGAAAATGAAAAATCAAATACCTATAATCAGAATTTAAGTAATTCAGGAAAATTAAGTAAAACATAGTACAAGAATCAGATTAACAAAGAATTTACTATATTGCATATATTACGTAGAGTTACATAGAGAGGTATATATTTCATAAAGACTTGATAATAGGAACGACAGAATAATATAATATAGTATAATGAATAATACAATGATAATATAATTCAGGATCTGAAAAGTCATTTAATCAAGACTAGTCCGTGAATGAGAAAAATCTGTGGGAAAACTCAGCTTAGAGTAAACTTACATGACACTGGTGAGCTGGGGAAAACACCTAGTAATAATTGCAGAAATTATATCAGTATCTAAACAAGTGATTAGCTCATTCTTATCACTTGGGCTCTCATTTAAAGTTTACTGCAGATCCCAGCTGCTAGTGGATGGCCACACTTCAGGAACAGTCAGCTGTTCTTGGTCTGATGCCTGAGAGGCTGTATTTTCTCCAATTAAAGTGTCAGAGTGTCTCATATAAGGAGCATACCTAATTATAATTAGGACAGTGACACAAGCCACGTACAACAGTTTGCTTGTTGAATGGAACCTCTACTTTAGGACACATGGAATCAGTGCTCTGGGAAGTACAGCAAAAACTAGATTCATTCCCATCTACATAAGCACTGAACTCAGAACTATACTTGCTGAAATCTCCTTTTAATGTAAGTGATGACTGATTTCCTTTCAAGAGACAAGGCAGACCTTCAACAGTCGTTTTTACTCTCTGGATGTTTTTAGCCAGATATCTTTAGGCTGAGAACTACCCTGTGCTACACTGACTTCTATGTCACATGAGGCACTAGAGTCCCAAACTAAATTAGAGCTACAATTAAAACTGTGGATCAGTTAACCTCTGAAATAAGGAACTAACTGTATGTCATTAGGTGTGGTAAGTCAGGGACTTGATTAATTTAATTCTGCCCATACATTTTAGCATCTAGGTGGCTTACCCTTTCTAGTTCTTTACCTAACTAGTGATTTTTCAATATGTAAAGTATCTGGTTGGAAACTCTTCATTAAAAAGAAGAAACTGTGAGAACTGAAGGTAAAAAACCTCTCAGCGCAATTGTGAAAACTGATCCCATATTTGGTCTGAGGCAGAACACTAGGCAAGGAATTTTGCTCTGACAACAAACAAAGAAAGAAACAAACAGAAGAAAAGCAAGAAGAAAATTGAGCATCTTGCACTTGAAAAGTTCACAGTCATTTGAGACAACTTAGAGTATCACTGTTGGCATTCAGTTGCTGCTCTAGAAGTTTTTGTGTATCCCACAAGGGATACACTGTGTATTTAAAATCTTTGTATCTGGGTTGTATATTTCAAATCCTGTGCAGACATCCCAGACATTTTTAGTCATATAAAATGACTCTAGATGAGTAATGTTAGACAATTAAATGTAACCTCTAATGTTTGATGAATGCTTTCTTTGTTTAGCATAAACATCCAAATACCACTTATAGCCATGGCTTTTTACTATTTTAAAAAATTATTAAATCCACATGGGAACTTGATACATTTTGACTCTGTTTTCTTTAAATTTAAATTCTTCAAAAGATTCTAAACTCGTGGTGCCAAATTCAGTGAACTACTGATTCAACCAAAAGCACAGGCTCTTTAATGAGTGAGGTTTTACCAAGACCAGATTAATTCTTTCTTGTTTCTTCAATGAATAAGAAGATGCACAAATAAAAAAGAACACATCAAACAGTTCCTGAAGATCACCTGATGTATCATCATATCAACACACTTTTTCGTTCATGTATCCACTTCTTCAGAAAATTTTCATTACAAAAGGAATGGAAAACTGATACTTTATAATATTCCAATAGGCTCAGGATTTTACTGAAAATCTCTTTTCTTTAAAAATTAATGCAATAGTTGAATAAAGGAAATGCTGGGGAAAATGGCTCTTTGACTGCTAAGATGCTAGAGAAAAAACTTTTATAAGGTCAGTTTCATACATGCAAGCTCTACATCTAATTCCATGATTGATGCATGACTGTCCTGTAGTGGTTTTGCTGTTTTCAGAACAGCTCATCTTGTGAAAGATGACACAGAGCCTCCCTCATTAAGAGTCTTCAGAGTCAGTTTAATGAAGATGAAAGTATGTGTGTTGCAGTTAGACAAGTTTTTTTTATATTGCTGCCAAGAAGACAGAAAAACCCGAAAATTCTGTGTCAGTCTTTCAAAACAATAGTCGCAGTAACAAGAAAATCAACATCTGTTGTGTGCTTTTCTTTGTTTCTTCTAATCGATCCAGCAAATCTTTGCCAAACATTTGCACAGCGTGCCATAGAAATGTCACTTGAGGGTGAAAAAGACTGTCACTTTATAAGTAAATATCATCTTGCAAGTAAATACCATTGAGTAGGGAAAGAAAAGTGACACTAAGAAAAGAAGCTAAATGGCTGATACAAACAAGAAGCAGAGCATGTAATGAAGATTCCAGTTAATTTGTACCCCATTTGTCCGATGTCTTGATAATAGTAGATGGTAAAGGAATTGATAGTCATGGTTTTCATAATCTCAGCAATGGAGCTCTAACATTCAACAAACATCTGCAGCAATCAACAATGTTTCCACCTTAGCCAACCACGGTAATTGAAACGCCTCTCCTTTTCAATTCCTTCTTTTCGTTTCATTGAGTCAAAGGTTTTGTAGAGTTCTCAAATAATGTCTACCTCTGCTAGAATCATAGAATCATAGAATGGTTTGGGTTGGAAGGGACTTTGAAGATCACCTAGTTCCAACCACCCTGCCATGGGCAGGGGCACCTCCTATCAGACCAGGTCACTCAAAGCCCCATCCAACTTGGCCTTGAACACTTCAGGGATGGGACAGCCACAGCTTCTCTGGGCAATTTGTTCCAGTGCCTCACCACCCTAACAGTAAAGAATTTCTTCCACATAGCTAATTTAAATTTCCCCTCTTTCAGTTTGAACCCATTACTCCTTATCCTGTCACTACAGTTCTTGATGAAGTGTCCTTCTTTGGCTTCCCTGTCGGCCCAATTCAGATACTGGATGGTTGCTATGAGGTCTCCACACAACCTTCCCTTCTACAGGCTGAACAGCCTCAACTTTCTCAGCCTGCCTTCATAGGGGAGGTGCTCTAGTCCCCTTATCAACTTCCTGGCCTTGCTCTGGACTTGCTCTAACCATTCCATGTCCTTCTTATGTTGGGAGCACCAGAATTGTATGTAGTATTCCAGGTGGGGTCTTGTGAGAGAGAGAGTGGGAGAATCACCCCCTTCAGTCTGCTGGCCATGCTTTTTTTGATGCAGCCCAGGATATAGTTGTTGTCCAAATCTTGCCTCTCCTTTAGCTCCCTATGTATCCAGATCTTCTTTGCACTCACTTTTCTACTGTAAGTCCTGAGGTCCAGATGATACTTTTATCTAGCTACATTACCCTTGAATATTTCAATTTCTCTACTGTGCCATTATTCCTGTCTCCACCTCAGAATCCTGATTATTTTTCCACTTGCCTTCTGTATGCAGTCTCAAAGACACAAAGGTAGAAATTTATTTACCCTTACCAGCAAATTAAACACAATGCTTGCTAAGCCTTGGCAAACAGAATTCATGTATTACACATTTATTAGATCTAGATGATCTTTGAGATTTGCAACTCATACTTCACTAAGTTTGTCTACACAAAAGCTACTTGGTGAAGCATCTACATACTCTATGTTCAATGAAATTATTGAGAATAACTGTTGATATTTTATTTAGTTTTTAGGATAGAAATAAAAATAACATGAGCTTAAACAATTTGCATAGATTTGTAAAGAAGAATGTTAATAAGAAGTTTCTATTCTATATAAATATATTATCTTAATCTTCCTTTTCCCCTTGTTTTTCCATAAAGTACCATCTCACTTTACTAAACTTTAAAAACTTCTATCCAGGTTAAGTGTTTAAGTAAGATCTTAGCTTTACCCTAAGATCTCAGTCCTTTATCTAGTAATTTCCACACAAATACCAAAATCAATACATCTGTCTTGTTATTTTGCTTTCTGGCACCCAACCTTCCAGTCAGTTCTACACGTTTATTAGTTCTTTGTATTTCCCACTTAAGACTTTTCTGCCTTAAATTTTTGTCTCTGCTCTGTGTTTCTTACCATCCTGGAGTGAAATTTTGTCATACCTTGGGAGTGCTGTAATCCAAGCTCCTCCTTTTCCCAAAACCTATAAGTGTTTGGGACAGAGAAAAATGCTTCTTTCTTACAGAAACAAATGATTTATTTTTTTTATTTTTGAAGATGTATTTTTGTTCCAAACTCTTTTCTCACAGAATCACAGAGTTTTCAAGGTTGCAAGTCACTTTCAAAATCATCTAGTCCCAGCATCAACCCAGCACCACCATAGAAATCCCTAAACCATAACCCTAACTGCCACATCTAGACACCTCTTGAACACTTTCGGCGATGGTGACTTCACCACCTTCCTTGGCAACTTATTCCAATGCCTGACCACTCTTCCAGTGAAAAAATTTCTGTTAGCAGGTGGTATTAAACCTAAACAGATACCAGGGAAATAGAATGAATCTTTGGAAAAGGAGTAGTTATCATATATACTGAGCATGCACAGGTGAGAAATGGAGACTGCGGAGAAAACTTGACCCTAACTCTTTTATGTTATACTTTAAGTCCTCAAAGCCCCAAAAAACCCCAAAGTTTTGCTGCTACAGTATGTAACCTTTGTTTACTGCCAAACTGGGGACATCACCTAAGTTCAATTCAAATTGCAGCGTACATGCACGTAACAAATAAAATTATTCCTGTCTACAATTTCAGCTCTAAGCTCATACAGCATTTGAAGTATGCCACTATGTTAGTTTAAGGCTGAGAGCTGTCCTTATGGCTACATCTATCTGCACAGGGTAAAATTTTTATTGAAGAACAGTAGCGTATAAAATGAAAAGGAAAAAAACCCGACCATGGTCTAGAAGACCATATAATTGTTTTCTTCTGACAGCAAAGTAATGGTAAATTAACACTATCAGAAAACCAATTTAATATCATTATTTATGATCAGAAGTTTCTTCAGACAATCAAAAAACAAGAATTGAATATGGAAAATTTACTTGAACTACTAGTTAAAAAGGCTAGAAATTTGGCTTCAAGCTACAAAGTAAATGTTATCAAAGAGCTTTCATAGAGATTTTGAGTTTCTGCTCAGGCCAGGAATAAAATTCTAAAAAAATATTAATATTTTTCCCTAATTGTCTATATTTTCATAGCTTCAAATGGACTTGCAGGCACTTAATTCTTTCTCTGGATTACTTTTGATACCCTTTAGAGGTGGCGAATGTATGATATTTGTCATCCAAGTTTTTCACTGTCTTTTAGTGTAAAATTTATATTTAATAAATAGTGTTACCATAGTGCTGTAAATTCTGTAACTCTTATTCAAACTTTGTCTTTCCAACACACAACACCACTGGAAAGCTCATTTGACACACTATCCTCATAGAGAAAGCTCATATGATCCATATAGTTATCTCATTAGTTAATGTGTTGAATATCTGAGGCTCTGTGGAAAAAAACCCAACCAGTCAAACAAACAAAAAAACCCAGACAAAAATCCCC
This sequence comes from Lepidothrix coronata, assembly GCF_001604755.1. Lineage (NCBI taxonomy): Eukaryota > Metazoa > Chordata > Aves > Passeriformes > Pipridae > Lepidothrix > Lepidothrix coronata. The sequence continues at coordinate 3,995,230 of NW_016690230.1, forward strand.
AAGCAAACAATAATGCAGCAGTGTGAATCCACTGATGAAACAAAGCCAGCACCTAAAGTGAAGCTAATGGGCCCAGATGGATTGTTTTAGATGAGATTGATCAAGCTATGTCAAAGTCTTAGAATATTGCTGCAGAACTCAAGTTGACCTTTGGACATATTTGATCACAATGATCATTCACTTTTACAGAATTTCAAGTGACATACCACTACATTTTTCCTTCAGTGACTGCCCTATGTCATTAATGGAATTGATACTTAAGCACCAGCTCTGTAACTGTGGAAAATTTCCTTGGTAAGCAACTAGTTCAGTTGTTCCAATAAAGCTTCCAGCTTAACTCAAAAATTAATTTTATAGAGCTGTAATTGGTTTATGTGTGTGCCCACGTGCACCTGTGCTTCTGTGCATATCTAAAGAACTGGAATAAATTCCTGTGATGAATATGTAGCTTTCTAAAGAGGGATGCAAGGGTAAAGATGGAGTTATATCAAACTTTCTTTTTTCTTTTTTTCTGACAAGGAGATCTGTTCTTAGCATAGTAAAAGGGGCTAAATATTTCCACTGAATGCCTAAGTCACTTTATCCCTATGGTGTATGCAATGATAATAAAGAAGTACTAAATATGCTTGTAGATGCAAACATATTTTCAACAGGTAAGCTGAATTTTAAAACTATTTCCACCACACAAATCATTAAAAACAGGTTATGCATAAGAATTTAGGGGTGGCTGTGGCTTAACCCTAGTATGCAGCTAAGCTCCAAATAGCTGCTTGCTCAGTTCCCTGCGGTGAGATGGCAAAGAGAATTGGAAGTGCAAAGGCAAAAAACCCTCATGTGTCAAAATAAAAATGGTTTAATAAATGAAGAAAAGCCACCTGTGCAAGCAAAGGAAGACAAGATTCCAGTCATCCCTTCCCATAGGCAAGCAGGTGTTCAGCCATCTCTAGGAATGGAGGGCTCCATCACATGTAACAGTGACTTATTAAGACAAATGTCATAAACCTGAATGTTCTCCCTTCCTCCCTCTTTCCTCATATTTTATTGTTGACCACAACATCAAGTGGCATTGGATATCACTTGTGGTGAGCTCTCCCAGTTGTGTCCTCACCCATTTTTTTGCCTACCCCTTACTGGTGGGGCAGTGTGAGAAATAGAGAAATAGAAAAAGCCTTGATGCTGAGTAACCACTTCTCAGCAATAGCTAAAACATCCCTTGATTTATCAATCCTATTTTCACCCCAGATCCAAAACTTAGCTCCATACTATGACAAAAATTAACTCTAACCCACACAAAACCAACATGGGAATTAGGTTAGTTTTATGGATTTACTTCTACTTTACCAGTTTCTGAATACATTTTTTTGGGTAAAACTTCAGTGTAAATCTCCAACACTAGAAATAAAGTTAGATATCTTCTTAGTAAAGAAAGAGTATTTCCGCAGTTTTTATTCTGTGAACAGAAAGAAAAATAGGCAAAAAAGTAAAAGATAATCAGTATATCATCTAGTATACTCATAGCAGAGTTGAACTCAGCAACAATTGAGAATGTAGAACTATATGCTTCCCCTCTAATTCACATGAAATAATTATCTAACTTCCTTTCTGTAGTGGACAGAGGAAAACAAGAACTAGGAGGGTGATTCATGCTGTCATCAGAGAAGTGTCATAGGGGATGAATTACCTGGCCTGAGTTCTCTTCATAATCAGTGGGAGAAAAAAGAAAGGCCCATACAATTATTTATCATTGTACTTTAAGATAAGTATCTGAGATAGCTGAGGTAACTTTTGCTCTGACAGCTATTTTATCTCTCCATTGTTTATTGGTGCAGCTAAAACAATGAGTTAAGATTTAGAAATCTGAGAGAGAGATATTGAAGTAACAAATACCACACTAATTGCTTTTATTACCAAGAGCAACATATTATGACCACATACATAAAAAATTAACAGTTAAAATATAATTCTTGATAATGTCTATTTCTTTGTTTTATTTACCTTCTTTATACTGCCGAAATCCATATAAATCTGTGTTCAAACAGCATATGTTTTCTTTGTATATTAATCTGAACAAAAATCACCTTTATCTGAGTTCTTGTACTGTCTTGTCCTGGGGAATATCTTAATTTCTAAGTGATAATGTTACTTCAATCCTTGCTATCCTTACTCCAACCTCTATGAGACTACATAGAGTCATAACTCCTTTCTGTACTGCAATACTTCATTTCATTCTCTATATTGCATCAATGTAAATCTGTCTTCAGGAGACAGTTGGAAAAGCTTATTCACAAATAGCAGTGTTATCTTGAGAATTTACCAGTGACCAACTTGCAGTGGTAAATACATTCTCATAGTGATTACACCCTGCCACTGGAAAGCTCTCCTCTTCACACTGGACACATCAGAAATACCCCATGCTTCGTGCTACTCAGCCAAGTGGGAATGCTCAGACAACATGAAGGAACCTAAAATTATCAAAGAAAAAGCAACTGCTTAAATGGTGACACCATTTATTTTATTGCAAAGAGCATTCCCATTCTGTGTCATGCTACTTTATGCACAATCAGTCATTTAAAAGCTTCTCTTTAAAAAGATTTCACTTGTCTTTAGTTACAGTATCCAGATCCCTTGTAAATGAAGACATTTATACCTTTGCTACTTATTTCACTAATACCAGATGAAAGATTTGCTGTTCATGTGTTTGTACAGAGCTTGTCATTTTATATTATGACATAACATGACATTTTGCCTCCTTGGTACATTTTGATAATGTCAAATAAAAGTACAGAAGACTAGAATTTGTAGTCAGATAATTTTTTCTGTCTCACCCTAAAGGCATGGAAGCATTCAAACATGCAAATTATTTGTGAGAAAATACATTAAATAGGGTTAATTGATGTCTACAAATAATAAGATAAAACTATGAAAGATACATTTCTTCAAAGTGCAGCATAGGGCTTACCTTTTAGTTACAGTGTTTGCATGATGATTTTGTCATCTTGATCATCAAAAGCCAAACTGTGCATACAAAAGAAGACAATCAGTAAAAAACCTAATTTTATCACACTAATTATTAACTAATAATAGTGCTGTGCTCAATAGAATATCTTTTACATCAATATATATGTAAAAAGAATACGCTGTCTTTGTACTAAACCAAAACATGACAAATAGTACAAAGAAGACTCTTTAGAAAATTAATTGAGGATAAACCTGTCACATTAAAGTGTGTTCTTGGCAAGAAGGTTATGCACAAAACCTCTCTGTGATTAATCTAAAAGTTTAAGCTAAAGAAGTACAGTATAATTGCTTATTATGATGAGCTTCTTACAAAATCTTAAGGGAAAATATAACTTGCACAAACATATGCTCTTTTTTAGATTACTAAGTATTTCTTATGGGAAAACAGAATATTAATGAATATTAACAATATATATTTTCATTATAGTTAACACATAAGCTTTTTTTTATCTGAAATGTTAATTGCCACAATATATGAAATGCAGTGATTTAGCAATGCTTTTGTCTCATGTGTTTTATTGAATCTGACAAAAAAACCCCATGTTGTGAATCATCAGATTGATTTCTGTCCTTTTAAGATTTTTTACAATTCACATCTATACAGGGAAAATAAATGTGTCTTATAAAGATAAATAAAATTTAAATGAAGTTTAAAATTTTATATAATTTAATAAATTGTAAATATTCAGAGGCATAAGATAAGAGATTGAAAGTAGCATTCCTTAAACTTACAAGAATAAGAAATGTAAATGTATTACTCGAGTTGTTGGGAAAAATGCCTTCTCCTACCCGATTGTATTTCTTACCTTTTTTCGGTTAGTAGAACTGAAAGAAAAAGCACTTGAAAACAATCTCTTGAAGCAAGTCTGACTGCATCATGGAGATTAGTTTCTGTATTGTTTTACAGTAAAAGGTAACCTATAAACCATTTGATAACTGATACATGAGATCAATTGTTTTTTTCTTTAATGTGGAGCAATATTTTCATTAAGCAAATGTCTACCTTATAGGACAAGAAAGCAATAGCAAAAATTCTATATCAATGGTCAACCCTTTTTCTAATCTTTTACTTAGCAATAGCAGGTCCTACATGCTATTTAAAAGATTATTTCCTTTTCATATATTTAAAAGATATTGTCAGCAAAAATATATTTCCAATCAGTTAGAGACTGGGTTGTTTAAATCTAATTTTGACATTTCTTCTAAGGTTGAATAATTTACATTCACCAGAGTAAGGACAGTCCAAAGCTTCAAAGGTATTAGTAGGATTTACAAGAAAACTAGGTTTTCACTTCCTTAAAAATTTAGGTGCTTTGGAATGTTGACTTACATGCCTTTGTTTAGAGATCTCCCTTGGGATGTGAGACAGGAAAACCCCACTGTACCTAAATCTAGGTGCCTTCCACTAGATTGTCTAGAACAATATACCGTCTTCAACGGTGAAAGTGCCTCAGGCATTTATTGCTACTGTCACTGTAGCTGTTGTTGTAATTAGAGTTGTTATTAGGGTTATTATTATTATTGGAGGGGACCATTGCTCTTGAATGAACTTACATTCTTTCTTTACCTCCATTTTTTGAGAAGGCGTTCCATCTTGTAAATATTACAGTTCCCAGATGATTTTTCATTGAAAAGATATTAGCTTAAAAACCAGCTTTTTTGCTTAATGAAATGTACATTAAAATACTCTGGAAAAACTTCACTATTTAGGTACTCTAGTATTAAGAAAGATAGACCAGTGTCAGAAAAAAATAATTTAGTGTTCTAAATTCTCAAAAGATCTGTGCGAAATCCAGGCAATAAAGGGCCCTGTATGAGCATGAGTGACAAAACGAAAACCCTATTTTGTTTTAATCTAGTTGGCAAATCTTTTTCTTCCCTTGCTTAAACTGTTTTCTAAATCATGAAATTCAACACACTTTTCCATATCATAGCCTTAAGTTTCAGGAAATTTGTAACCATTCAATATGACTCAGTAAATATTCTGAAGTTTCTGTAGTCTTTTATCTTTCAGCAAGATCACAAAAAAATTTCAAAGTAAAAAATTTCTTTTCTCCCCAACACTATGTGTCAGTTAATGATATCAGATTAGGTATATTGATCATAATATTTCTATTGCAAGAGGGGGATTTGTATGCCATAGAACTGCGTGAGGGACACAACAGGTGAATTGATTTTTTGTAGATAACAGTGGTCCATCTTCACTTCCCCTCATATCCATTTATGCCTCCTTGTACTATTGTTCATGGTAGATGGAAAACAGTAACTAGGGATGACACTGTCTACACCATTTCAGACTTCACGTATATCAAATATATTTTAGAATTGTATATTTGTCACAGCCCTTTTAAATCAATGGATTATAGGTGGATTGAACTATTGTAATAATGTTTTATTTGTTTCAAAATATTAGCAAGTAACTCATATTATATTAAAATTTACTGTGCCTTTGATCATAGCATTTATGGCTCCCAACTACTATTTACACTATTCTTTACTGTTGCCTTCTTACTCCATTTTTACTATTTCTTTGTGTACCTACTGTTTCTGTATACAGTAACACAATTCTCAAGATACAGCAACATAAGTGAGCTGTGGACTGTGTACATTTGACTTTATTGTCTTCTATTATTTCAATAATTTATCATTGTTGCCTTAGTCATTGGTTAAAATTCAATATAGATTAGGCAAAAAGTATTCCATGTTGGGCTGTCAACACTGTAGTTTAGGAAAGAAATAATTTACTAAATCTTAAATCTTTCAACTTTGTCTCCATTCTAAAATATACCACAAATAATTCCCAATAATTCCCAGGGTTGTTGAAATAGGCTGATACCAAATAATCTGTAAGTACAATCTTTTTAACCTAACTTGTCCTCCTTACATCTTCACACAAGTTTTCATTTCTGTTTCTTTTTCCTCTCCTTGGAGGTTTACTGTACAGAGTACCCGTCTTATTCTCACCTCAATACCCCTATATATAAACTAGCTTATTTCCTGAAGATGCCAATTTATTTATTCATATGTTTCATTTTCCTAACTTGTAAGAGTACAATAAAACCTGAAAAAAAACATATTTCTTGGAAAACTTTCTGCCATAAGGGAACACTCTAACGAGTATGAGGTGATTATATAGGATTTAGATTTTTTTTCCTAAACAATATTACCTCTAGAATGGATCCAAGAAATCACATGGTAAGATATTTAGCTTTTAGATTAGATTCAAATACATATTTTTATTCTTCTGGACACTGATAGTTGGTTCCTATTGTGCTGAATCTTCACACTGTCACTCACTGTTCAGGATGCATGTCTTCCAGTTAGTCATGACTTTTGTTTCAGACAAGAGTGGACAGTTTTTCATAAGGCTACTCTTCAACTTGTGAACTGAGCAGAGGTCTAAACCCACAGAACCACACAAATACAACTGCCTTGAACACTCTCAAAACATACAAAAAAATACTTTCATATGTAATACCTCTATTTTGCAGGTGATTCTGTGTTTGAGCTTTCTCGTTTGTTTGTTTTGCTTTCTTTTTTCCCTGTGTGGATGATAATACTTGCAAACAGAAAAGCCAGTGTTACAAAAAGTTTTAGCTAAATAGTATTTTGATAAAATGTGATAGCCAGTTTTGACCTCTAACAGGACACAATATGAGGCAGGCGCAAAAAAAAAATGATTCAGTTCAAATATTTTTTGTCACCGTTCTATCAGAAAATTATAGCCATTCCTATACCTTTCATTATTACCTAAGGACATATTTTCCTTTCCAGTTCCTATGAGAATGCCAGCTTGTAACCTTTCCAGAGGTAGCAGATGAAGCACAGCTCAAAATAAATTAAAGAGAGTAAGAACAGACTACAGAGAAAAGAGACTTGGCCTATAATCCTCCAGCTATCTAATCACAGAATCATAAAACACTAGATTGGAAGGGACCTCGATGATCATCTGGTCCAACCTTCTTTTATTCTGACCTCTCTTTATTTTCAATCACCTTAAAAGGCAAAGAAAAAGGGCCAAATCCTGCCTCTATACTATATACATTTCTCACTGTAGTTTATCTGAAGGCAGAACTCAGGCCCAACTTTCTTACAGTAGAATCAATTAACATTTAATGTAGCATATCTCCCTTTCTCCTCAGGTTTTATTTCTCAAATTAAATCAAAATTAGTTTAATAAAAATGTCTAATCTTATCTTCTATCTTTTCACATGAATGCCCTGACTCTAGCACTTTGCCCCTATCTGAAGCTGTTATTTTTGTTGTCCATTTGTAAATTTTGTGCACATGGTTCCTTTTCACCTTTTCCTTTACTTTTTAGTCACTTTTTCTTGTCCTTCTTGTTTTCTTTCTAGCTGTCCTAGAAGTCCCTAGTACAATTTTCAAAGCTTCTCTTTGTGGAATCCTAGGTGTCTAAATTTCCCTGCTAGTTACTTGTTAATTTTAATTGACAAAGTTTTTAGCTGCCTATGACTGGAAAAGTTACTAAGAAGTCATGCTTAGGTGTTAAAGCATTCATATTATGTTGTCCTTTTGTTAACTCTAATATGCAATTAAAGTATTTTTTGTATTTCAAACAAAAATAAAGAAATTTTTAATAGTATGTGTTTAAAAATTAGACTAAAGTGAAATTTGTAAAAACATATATTCCTACTTTCAATAAGCTCCTTATATTTTTAAGTCTAAGCTCTTACAGAATTACTAATTGCTTTACAAAAACAATAATAAGTCAGTAGCTTGTGCATTCTACAAAGGTAATGTTAATGTAACATACTTTTTAGGCATTTATTTTTTTTAATATGTCTGTGTATATATATAATTTTCTTCTGCAAACAAGCTTTTCTACACATCTAGAAGGCAGGTAAGGAACACTCAGATTTCTGAAGTTTCCATTACAGTAATTTCAAAGACACATTTCTTCTGCCAGTAGACACCACCAATTGCTGTAACTGATGTTTCACCCTTTACACCACCTCGATTTTTCAGACAATGGATAATTAGAGAGACTTTTCTGCTGGATTATTATTTCTATCTTTTGAGGAATCTCATGCTATAATGGACAAAATGTCATGAATAATGAGGTATTATGTTATTGAAAGTTACATCGCTAAACTGAAAAGTATATTGTTCTTTGTCTTTGAAGCAGGAAAGAGATTTTTATCCATTAGTGGTCTCAGTTCTGTCTCATCTCTTCCTTCCGAGAGAATGTTAACACTAGCTATAAAATTAAAAACTGAAGATAAAGATATATAAAGCTCATATCTGAAGAAGAAACTGAAATAAAGGACTGATGCAATTTAAAAAAATCCTCAGTATGCTCAGGCAAAATTTGTTATTTAATCACGCAAAAAGATTTTTTGCCTCTGAAATGGCTTGTTATAACATTATAATTGTATTAGGTGATTCACATTTATGCAATTACCTTAGGATATTGCATTATATTTCCAAGGATATATTTTTACTAAGTGTTGCCTATTGAGTTTATTCATATTATCCCATAGATATAGATAGGGCTCTTTTATTGTCTATGTAACATACCTAAAATACAGAAACAGGCTGCTTCCCCACATGCTGCACAGCATCTACACTGCGTGGCATCCCCTGGTTCACTGCATGTCTTACATACAGAACAGAAAAGGTGGAATGCTCTCTCTCAGTTTTCTCCAGACTACCAAAACAACGAGAATATATTTGTGTTCATAAAAGTTTGTACAGAGGTTGGTACCACTGAGCAAGCCTAAACGAAGCTAAGCCCATGGCAATTATTAGGGTTTCACTCTGTTACGGAGTTCTTGCCATGTGACACACGCCTGTTACTTGGAACTCCTTGCAAGCTTGAAGACTCAGGAAAGCTAGAGAGAGAGAGTGAGAGATTTATTACGGGAAATATGTGACATTGAAAACTCCTCATGACTTTCTTATCATTCCTTGACAGTTTTCGTTCATTTTGATTCACTACAGCACCTGAAGAGTAATAGGCATTCTGTAAGGGACTTTTTGTGTGATTGTGCTGGTTTTGGTTGGGGTAGAATTTTCTTCAGAGTGGCAAGCATGAGGCTGTGTTCTGGATTTGTGCTGAACACAGGTTTGATAATATAGGGATGTTTCTGTTATGGCTGAGCAGTGTTTACACAGAACCAAGGCCTTTTTTGCTTTTAGTACTGTCACACTGATGAGAAGAGTGGGGATGCATGAAAAGCTGGGAGGAGACACAGCCAGGACAACTAACTCCAATGAACCAAAGGGATACTCCATACCATATAACATCATGCTCAGTCTATAAAGTGGGTGGAAGAAGGAGGAATTGGGGGACATTTAGAGTTGTGTTGTTTGTCTTCCCAAGCCACACATGACAGAGCTCTGCTCTCCTGGAGATAGATGAACACCCTCCTTCTCAGGGGATGCAGTGAACTAATACCTGGTTTTGCTTTGCTTCTGTGTGCAGCTTTTCCTTTCCCTATTAAACTGTCTTTATCTCAACCCATGAGTTTTCCAGCTTTTACCCTTCTAATTCTCTTCCTGGTCCTGTTGGTGGGGGAGTGAATGAGCAGCTGCATTGGGCTTAGTTGATGGCTGGGGTTAAACCATGACAGTGATATACAGACAGTGAGATCCCATCTAATCATATAGGTCCTAGGCATATTTGGAACAGCCTCCATGTCTATAATGGTTTCAAAGAAGAAAAGAAAAAAGAAAGATTTCTGTCTATATCTTAATAACTGACCCACTTTGGCTGATTATTCTATAGAAGCACAGGTGCACCAAGAGGGTGATTCACTCAGGAATAATTTCCTAAATTAAATTAAATATACCAAAACTATGAATGGTAGCTCATTGCTTTATAACATTCCAAGATAACCCATACACAAATCTGGACAATTTCAAGGTGAATATTGCCAGTATGCTGCACTGGCCATCTGGTTGACAGGAGCAGGTCAGCCAGAGAGCACCATGCATAGTCCCAGCACTGGATGTCTCCTGGGAATGGAGCCAGACCATGGGCCCATGGTTGGTTCTGGTTTAGTGGAGCCTGTGATGAGGAAGGGCAGGGCTGTGGGGAGCTGGAGACCGGTCCTGCTGTAATGTCACTGGGGTAGGAGCTGATGGCCCTGGGGGGCTAACATGGGGTCCTGGGTCATGGGCAAGGTGAGGGGAGCCCGAGGTGGATGTGTGTTGGCAGGAGCAGGGAGGCACTAAGGGCCCTGTCACAATTGTGGACCCAGGGTTATCTTGCCAAAATGAAAAAGGTTTCAGAGTTGAGTGAACATTGTTAAGTAATGTATTGACAAAATTACCTAACTAAAAATGCAAACTAGCAAAATAAGAGTAGTGTCAATAAAGCAGCAAGACACTTGGTGGTAGACCAGCTGGCATGGTCCTTCTTTTACACTACAAACAGAAGTGTTCTCATTGCTCATGAGTGCCAAACAGACAGGTGGCCAAGAAGTTATTTACTACAACTCATGACAGAAATGCAAATCATGAAGAGGTCTTGTATATGGTAATGTCTCAAAGTAAAGAAATTATATTGTCTGAGACTCACTCCAGTCTCTCTCCTTCATGCTGTAAATGTGCAGGTTACAACACACATCTGCCTTCCCCCTTTGACCTCTTAACATTCTTTCTTACATATCCAACCCCTAAATACCTCTTAATATACTACAAAATTAAGACCTAAGCATGTGGTATATACAAGCAAGAACTCTGAAGTACTGGGATACCTCAGAGATTACTCTAAAATGGCAAAGTATTTGGTGAATAGATGTTTTCATTTTCTCAAAACTTCCTGTATTCACAAATGTTTGAATATAATTCTTTTTTTCCCCTAGATTAATTGTCCCATTTAATGATTAACAAATAAAATTTTTATTTCAGTGGAAAGGAAAATTAAGAAGTACTCTGATGCCACAGCTGACATACTTAATAATGTATGAGTGTTTCGTAGCCTAATGCTTCTAACTTGACTCTTGTAATGGTTTCAGGCTTTGCTTCTTTTGTCTTCATGTCTTATATTCATAAAATGGATACTCCATTGATTGCTTTCTTTGCCAAGCAATGTTTTCAAATGGTGTTCAGTGAAGGTGTGTTGTCTCTTTTAGTGATTATAACCTTCAAGAAAAAAAAAAGACAAATAAAATGTTTGTATATTTGGGATTTTCTTTCAATTTTTGTTATTCTATATTTCTCATTCTTGGATTCCAGATATTTAAAAAAAAATACATTGTGTACAGGAAAGTAACCTCAGACTTGTTTATGACTGGAGATTAAAAGCAATACCTAGAACAGGCATGGAGTTTTTTGTTTGGGGTTTTTTTAGAGGTTTTTAATGTATCCTTCTCTTTCTCAGTGCTTTCCTTCCTAATTTGAAAATAACTGTGCACTTTGAGACCCATTCCACATTATCCTAGAACCCATGAATTAGTGGATGATGGTTTTACAAATAATCAGCAGTGCAAACTTAAAAACTATAGTGTCCAGTGAAGCATACACATTGCAGTTCAGCAAGCTGAGCTACTTAATACTGAGCAAGTTTAATGACAAACTCTTTTTGTAGCCACTGAACTTTTTTATTTTATCTCTTGTTCATAAATTTTCAAAATGGGAAGCAAGTATTTCAGTAGTGCATTACCTATTAACTTTAATGGGAACCACATAGCTAAAACTCACTGTATAGATTAAAAAAACATAGCTGTTGTTGGAAAGTATTGTATGACAAATAACTGAACAAAATTCAGACTGTACAGAAAGTAATTCTATATAATTAGTAATAAATAGAAAAATTTTTGATAAGATTGCAACAGGACCCGAGGGAATGGCCTGAAGTTGTCAGGGGATGTTTAGGTTGGATATTAGAAAAAGGTTCTTTACCTAGAAGGTGGTTGGGCACTGGAACAGGCTCCCCAAAGTGATCACAACACCAAGCCTGACAGAGTTCAAGAAGTATTTGGACAACACAGTCAGGCACATGGTGTGATTCTTGGGGATGGTCCTCTGCAGGGCTAAGGGTTGGACTTAATGATCCTTGTGAGTCCCTTCAAACTCAGCATATTCTGTGATTCTGTGCAACAACAAGAAAATAATAGGATAACAGAGAATAAAAATATTTTTAAAATTTATTTTCATTAGTGAAAAATATTATTCCATCAACTTCAGCAGAGCTATGACAGATTAAAAGACCTGACCCATAGATTTATATGACTGGAGACCCTTCTTATTCACTAAAACTACGCTTTTGTAAATGTTTAATGGGTTTATTCTCTAGGTATATTTCCTAACTTTTTAGAGTTAGATTCATTTATTTTATGAATAATAAGGTACATTTTTGTACCTGACTTTTTTATTGAGGCGTGGTTATTTATTTTTTTAGTAAGCTCAGGGCTATACCTTACAAAATCAGCAACATTAACAAGCATAACAAGTAAATATTTGAATATGCAGTACTGTTAGTGGTATATCCAACACCATCATTGTACAGGAAAAATTTTTTTATAACTTTCTAAATATATGTTTATGAAATTTGTATCCACCTTATATTGGTTCTTGCATTTTATGCCTCTTTTGAGGTATCATAGATTCTTTTTCTTTCATATTTTTTCTCCCTTTTTGGGTAATTAACTTATAGAAATGAAATATTACAAATTATTCTTTTCTGTTTTTCAGAACATAAACATTTGAAGAGCACAAAAATGTGTGGAAAGGTGCATGTTAAATAAAACAATACAGAAAATATTAAGATCTTTTTAAAGATATATTAAAGCTCTATGCTGAGGCAAGTGTTCCTGTTTCTTCATATCTCCATTTGCCTAGGCAAATCCTAAGAGCCTAAAAGCCAAGAAGACCTGGCTTTATGTGTAATTGTATTGTATTTTTAGATAAATTGAGCTCAGACTAAATTCATGCTGCCTACAGTTTCTCTCTGTTCTTTTATCAGGAAATGCCAAGGAAGGATTCAGATGGTCTCCCAACACCATCTACGTTACACTGTCACAAGGACAATTGTCACAGGCAAGCTGCCAAATCAGAAAAGGAGCAGTGGGACACATCTACAGTACGTGGGGGAAATCTGTAATAATATAATTAAAGCGAGAAAGAATTGGCTGGTCAAATGTAAATGTCTACTTTGGGCTGAGATTAATTGCTCTCTGAAGTCCGCTGGCTGTAACAATGAATTAAAACCAGCCAACAGGACAAGCTGAGACAAGTGTTGAGACCCTGCAGAGTCAGGTCAGCGCAAGGTCTACAACCTTCTACTACTAATGGCCAAATTATATTTACCGGGATGCACTACTATTTATGTCCTTAGCTACAAAAAACATTAAATATGTGATGTGAGCAGTGACCAAGTCAGCAGGGGCATTTGAATTATGCATTAATCTTTAAGCAACTTATTATTAATATAAGTTGCTTTGAAAACATGATGAGCGCTGAAGACTCGAAATTTTGTGTGGCAATTTAAAATTTGGTCACTTTAATGACCTGAGAGTGGACATACAACCTGCTATGTCCACGATAAAAATGCAATGACAACAGATTTGCTGTAATTTTTTAAATTTTATCTTTTATGTAAACCCTTACATAACTCAATATTGTTTGTTTATTTGTTTTTCTAAGTATGTGGCATGCTGAAGATGACATCTTTTCAGGATAATTAAAAATAGCAGTATTATTTTGAATTAACATTTCTTTGGCTTCTCTGTACTCTGAGGTTTTATACCCATTTCATAACAATGCCTAATAAAGCTATTATTAGTAAAGAGCAGATTGATAAATATCAGTAGTTTCTATTTTTAAAAAGTATTGATTACTTGTAATGCATCCACTTAACTTTTTTCCCACAGTGTTATTCAATAGCATAAATTGCTACCTCTTTTTGAAGGTTATTGTTGGTTGATTTTGTTAAAACTTCACTACCTGTCCTTCCAGATTAAAAGACGAATTTAATACACCAGACATTCAACATATCACTTAATCCAACCCAAATATGAATCCTATAGAGAGCATCATTAAGGTCATCCTCCATAACCATTTGAGACCTTAAACAGACCAGATTGTAATCATATTCTAGTCCATTTTTAAACTCTTATCATGTGATCACTGAGAGAAAGCATTTGAAATACTTTAGATATAGGGTCGGCAGGTACATACTGTTATGTATTTGTCATGAAAATTAGCACTAAAGGTTCTATTCACTGTTCTGTTGATAGCAAATAAATGATCTGCTTATTTGTCCCTTTAACCAAAAAAAAAAATAAAAAAGGCAAAATGTGTTGTATCCTGTCATCTCGGAGCTCAGCTGTTCTTTGTACCCTTCTCTTTTCTATGATTTTCATCTTCCTTTCTTAACTGACAGGTAATTTATTATTGTGTGTATTTTTCAAAACTAGTTGTTTTTTGGAGACATGTATGATCATTTGTTACTTCTAGGTGTTTGTGGGGGAATATCCACATATTTACAGATTTTAGTGTGCGTTTGGTGGTGTTTGTTTTTTTTAAAGCGCAACATCTAGAAATAATTTTCTGGAGTCATTATATATATGCTTATGATTACTAAATATTCCTATTACAAATTCCACTTGGTCTAATCTTACCTTTTCACTTTTAATTCAAGTTTAATGTAATTTTCAGTTATGTATTTAACTTTCCAATAGAATACCAGTAAATTACATATTTTCACTCTAAGGAAGTAGTTAAACACAGCATATGTTTTCATGATATCTACATACATAAAGAGAGGAAGAGGTAAGGAAAGGGAAAAATCAAGTGGGTTGTGCATTTTCCTACAACAAAATCCACTTTCAACTTTTTTTTTTAAATAAATTGCTGTAAATACATATCTCATTTCTAACAAGAGGAATTTTTTCATAATCTTGGAAGAATGTTTAGATCATCATAAGGCCATATGTTCTATGTAATACCCCTTAATTTATTAAGAAATGAGAAAGCATTTATGAGGTAGCAGCACCATAGCAGTAAAACAATTAAGCAAATTCAGAATGTGGGCATCTCCTTATTTATAAAAATAAAATAAAATCACCACCATCTTCTCCCAGAACATTGCTTAATGTGATCACTCCTGAAACAGTCATCTCTTATCAGGCACCTTCAAAGTTAATCTCTGTTGATCTCTAATACCTGACATATCTCATAGAGTATGTCTGTCCTCATAAAGATGACTTGCATTTGTAACTGTTTTCTGTAGGACCTGTCAGTGTGATTGTAGCAGGGAGAATAAAAAAAAATATGGTGTAGCATTTTCCCAATAACACAACCAAAACCTTATCTGACCAGACTAAAATAAACCTAGATTGAACACCCTTTCAACCAAAATGTTATCTTCTCCAAATATCAGTGAAGATGGCATTGAGGAATGGAAGAGGTTTTAACAGAAGACAAGAAAAAGAAAGATATAAGATGGGGTTAAAACCACAATAAATAAAAATATATTCTAACTGCCTTAAGAGAAGTAGAGAGACTAAAAATTGGATTACTGGCCAGTTGTTAGAACAGTTACTATTTCCTCACTGACACTTAGCTGCTGCAGTGATAGATGCTATTATAAGAACAAGAAATTAGAGAGCTAGATAGAAGAAATTAAAATAATATATGACCTGACTTCAGTGGCAGCAGGATCAGATCTTTAGTCAGTAGGTGTCTGATTAGAATTTTTTTAAGAGCTTGCTGTTTAAAATTTATGTTTTAATTTATGTTAATTGCTTTTTGTACCATTTAGTTATTCAAATATGATTGTGAATAAGGTTAGCACATTTAAATTTGTTTTTAAGGGTCAGGTTATGGTCATTTTGCAGAAAAAAAGTAAGACTACTTTATATTTTGATTCCAAATAGAATTCATTATCAAGATATTGAAAGTGAAATCTAGTGCACCTGATTTGGCAATGAGGCAATTCAGGCCACCTAAAGTAAGTTTCTAATTTTTCAATAAAACTAATATAGAGCTATAAACATTTTGTACACCAGCAAAGTGAAATCCAGACCATCTTAGTCAGCTGCTTATCTCTTTTCATTATACGCATATTAAGACTTGGACACCAGAGGATGACAGTCTAATCTTTCTTAAGGTAGGTTAGATGTCCTTCAGATGACTACAAGTCTAGACAGACCTAGACACATGTTCCAATGCAGATTGGATTATATAGACTGATTCCCACTTTTGTTTTACAGTTCAGTGGCTATGACAGCAATCTAAAATGGGGGAAAAGGCAACCTGGACAATCTACTCAGATGATATTTAATTATGTTTTTAATGTGCCATGCTTCAAATAGAAGGCAATGAGGTACAATTACTATAGATCACTCAGTAAAGTGTTTAATGGCGAATACACTCAACTGAGGATTAATACTTTTCCCAGTAAATGACTCCAGAGAGTGAAATGTTTAAACATCACCTATTCCTAAAAATAGTAAATAATGATAAAGAACTTGTCTAGCTGTATTGCATTACATGGGAACAACATCTGATTTAAATTTGGGGCAGGCACTGATCACTTCTCTCTGATGACTAATGACAGCACCCAAGGGAACAGCACGAAGATGTTTCAGGGGACGTAAGGCTGGATATTAGGAAAATGTTCTTCATTCAAAGGGAGGTCGGGCACTGGAACAGGCTCCTCAAGGAAGTGGTCACAGCATCAAGCCTGACAGAGTTCAAGAAGTGTTTGGACAACACAGTCAGGCACATGATTCTTGGAGTGGTCCTCTGTAGTGTCAGGAGCTGGACTGGATGATCCTTGTGGGTCCCCTCCAACTCATGATATTCTATGATTCTAAATTTGTGCTGAAGATGTAATTGCCTAAGGAATCATGTTCATCTACTAAGATAGGTGGGACACCATTACTTAAAAATCATCACTATTAAATCTACTGTTACTGGCTATATCAATACTTTTGAGAAAGTTGTGGTGGAAGTTCAAGCACTGATAATCCACAGTACTCAGCCAATGTTAGCTTAATTGCTGAGCACAATTTTGCTCCCTGCAAGAAGTGCTCCAAGAAACATAGCCAAAGCTCTGATCAGAGGATACCAACTGCAAGAGAACATTTTCAAGGGGAAGTATTATTGCAACAAGGTTTGTCTCTGTTAGTGCAACTCATCCTTCCAAAACGACCTCAGCAGACTATGCATATACTGTCACGTCATATAGTAAAAAACACTACTCTGTTAAACTGCATTATTATAACATTACTGTACACATTTTACTAGAAAAAAAATACACAAAATATTGTCTTATATTTGTGTGGGCTTCAGCTGGAATTCAAGAGACCTAGATAAAACTGAGCAAGTGCTAATGAACCCACCTGGTCTTACTTCTGTTATAATATTGCTCTAAAAAGCTAAACATTGCTGATGAAAGTCAGACATTTCCACATGAGCTTTGAGCCAGGGATTAGTCCATGGCTTTATTTTTATTTTGAAGTAGAGACATAGACTTCTTCTCTGGATTCAGTCTTGAGTTAGCTTCAGTGACATGCATTAACTCCATTTACACATTTAATTCAAGTATGATTGTTAATTCATGTGGTCCCAAAGAATTCTGTATACAGAGTGGCTTTAGAATGAGAGTAGCTTGTTGTTTCTCCAGAAAGGAAAGCATTTATCTTTCAATGGATAATGATTTACTATTAGTTGAGTCAAGTTTAAGATATGACAGTCTACCAAAGGGCTCTTAGAATTTCTAAGGTGGTTAGGATAGTACGAAACCTGAGGTGATATCAAAAGTACTAAAAAAGCAAAAATATTTTTTTAAGAGGAAAATACAAATAGCACCCTCAAGAAAGGAATGCAGGATAAAAGGGAGCAAGATTGACCAAAAGCCTGTAATTGCAATCCAGGAGAATTTGCATAATGAATTTGGGTGAGTATCCACAATCCATCAGTTTTATATAGAGAAGGGAAGAGAAAGCTTTGGAACTGAATCTTTCTTAGGAAAAAGTACATATATTTTAGAGTTTATTTCTATCGTATATGTCACTTGGCTGTATATCATACATTTTGGATTTTTTAATAAATAGTTGCTTTTCTTTAACATGTCTTATGGTTGACTTTAATCTTGAAGCAGAGCAATGGTCTAGCATTCTGAAATGTTGCATGTGGCAACTTATTGTTGGAACAATCTAAACTATGGATGCACCACCTAAAATTTCAATACTTTTTTTTTTTTGAAGAGTATCCAAGTGGTAGGTGGATGTTTCTCAATTTAATTTATATGGTTTGGAGGCTGATATTATTTGAATCATTAATTTTTCCAGTGTCTGATGACAATGATTTGCTGAAAGCCAGGGAGCATGCCTGACACCTGACAGTCACAAATACAGACATGGTAGTTAGCAACTTGGTAATGATGGTTTTAGATACTGACCAGTCCATACAGCAGCTCAGTCATGACATTAAGGCTGACAGCGTCAATCACAGAATAAACACAGGCATCTAAAAAGCTTAGTAGTTAAAACTTAATATGCATTGAACATTCAGATGAAAATGTGTGCAAATTAATTTCATTATTAGTCAAATAGGTCTGAATTTATACAACTTTTTCATAATTAATTGTATTGTGCATTCACTATTCTGGCAATGCAGTATTGATTTCAGTATTTTCCATGTACAAACAGATTATTCTTAATCTACATTTACATTCTACAAAAAAACTGCTCCAAAGGAGTTTTTAATTATGTCAGTGCCTATTATATTTAATTCACCAAGATCATCCAAATAAGCACTATTCATCTTACAATTCATTCACATTTTATACATTTGAGATATTTACTTTAATGGCATTGAAGACTAAGCTGGGTACTGTGAGTGTACGTACAGGATTGTGCCAGAAATATGCCATAAATTACCAAGATTGAGGTTCAACTATAAGAATACAGCTGATATACAAAACAGTGAGAGAGTTTTGAGAAATGAAGCTACATATCATCAAACATGTTCTGGCACTTACAATTCTGCTAAAAATACCCCAGTAACACCAAGCTTTCTGCCATAACTTTTTAATCTATCTTCCACATGCTACCTACTTTATGTTTTTATTGTATTTAATAAGTTTAATAGTTTAATTTTATGGATCTCCCTAATTGCCTTTTCATTTGGGAATTCATAGCCTATCTGAAATGGGCTGGTGTGGCTCCTAATTTAGGAATCTTCACTAGAAATAATCACTAGGCAGTTCAATAAGAATCATTGTCAAAAGGTAGTGACTGAGGTATTCTCCACATTGCCACTGCCTCATGAAAAATTAAACTTAGGGTTATGAGTTATGACTTTATTTTCTTGCACCCACCTCTTTCACTAGTGTGATTGGAAATTCTGATGATAGAACAAAAAATCTAGCTTGATGACAATAGATTAGAGGGAAAGAGGTCTGCAGTGAGCAACACTTTTAGTGTGACTTGAAACCTACACTGCCGCTTTGAATTTAAACCTGTACAGATGTTTGCCTTGTAGCTTCTACCTTTGCCATGTACTTGTATGACTCTAGCAGAACACAACTAAAATATTATTTATAAATGGATTTTCAATTAATTGGAAGAAGTCCAAGATCAAAACTTTATAAATGCAAACAGCCAAAGACATAATTACAAATATTTAGCTTTTTTAAAAGATACATTAGATTTTTAAAATATTTCACTAGTAAATGATTTTGTAAAAGTTTCAGAATGATGAGACAGATGACATCACTGATTTATGAGTTATCATAATACACAATTTGGAGAATAAAAGGATTGTTTAAAGTGGCTAAGCATTTTATTTTTCTTTTGCCACAGAGAAGTAAATACTGGCTATGTAGCCATCCACAGCATCCCTGTGTTAGCTTTCATACCTTTGTTGTGTCAACAGCAAAATGCAATAAGAAAAATCTTCAAAATAAAGTATATTTACTTCTAGACTCCAATAAACTAGTTTCCTGAGAGAAAGAAAGCAAAGAAGGAGGTCTGTGACTCACCCTTAGAAGTACAGTGGCTTGTAGTGTGATATATGGATTGTATTAAGAAGCTCAGATGCATTTGGTTTTACAGTGTCAGCTGTCTAAATTGTAGACAAATATTTTTATGAACAGGATTATTGGCACACTATATCATGCAACAATTTGAGATTTTTCTCCATTCAGACTCAGTCTAATAGCTATTTGTTCCATTGAGACTGCTCCAGTCTTCCCCTTATACCCTTTTTTTGTTTAATGGGATAACACGTTTTAGAAACGTGAAATTTCTCCTTACAGCAAAACTGCTTTATAACTAAAGAAATATAAAAAAAAAAAAAAAGGGAGGGGGTAGGGTGCAGAGGGAGAGGGAGGAAATATAACCCTGGTAGTATTCAAAATTGTTTTTGTTATTTCTGTAAACACTGAACAGTTGGCTGAGCAGTTTTGTTGAATATTTTAAGAGGGAACAGTCAATGTTAAGAATGACTTTCTTCTTCTCTTGGACTCCTAGGGTTGTACAAATACGATCCCAATCAGATAAATTATCCTACTCTAAGTACAGTTTTGACATGGTATTGAGCCAGCAATCTACAGACCATATACAGGATGGTCTGTAGTTTTGGCACAGGACTTTAAATAACTACAGAATTGATATGCCACCTCACATGTATTATAAAAAACCAGAAATTCTCAGATAGGAAATCAGTGGCCATTACATTTATGTAGATACATACAAAAGTCTACATACTGCACTGGCACAGGTAGATTGTTCTGTTGTTCTTATATGGTTGACGACTTGGACATAAGAAAGTGCAGATAACAAAGCTCACAATAAGCTAAAAATCTAAAATTCCCACCAACCATATCATATGGCTTTATTAATATAATAAATAAATAAACCCGCACAGACCCAGTTAATTGAGGGTTCAATCACCAAATCCATTTATTGGAAGCAAACAACACCTTTTATATGCACTTTAAAACAGCACATGATTCTCTTAACCAATCACCATGTGGTACCCCAGTGCTCATGTGTGCAGGAGTACATTTGGGACTTCATTTCCCAGGATGCCCCTTCTAGCATCCCTAAACCACGCTCCCTAGAATATCAGAATCACAGAAGTTTATAACAAACACATTTGAACTTTCTAGTTCCCATCTGTAATTCGCATGTATTACTGATATTTGCTAACTGAATTATGGGATCTGAATAACTACAATCTTAATTGTATAGCTATCTGCTGTTATTAACCAAGTTGAATACCAGTCTATTTGCCCAAATTTGTCTGTCAAAGCACACAGCCTAATTGCTACCTAAAATTCATCATATTCTCATTAAATTTCCTCTTTCAAAGATCACATTACACATTCGAGCATTATTTAAGAGCTTAGACTCTTATGCACTTGCAAAAACTGAAATAATTTTGAAAATGGATACAAAATGCTTTTGGAAGGGGAAAAAAAAGAGAGAGAGTAATTTCCTTTAAAATATATAAAAACTTTAGAATAATTTCTCTAGAAACATGGGAATTCTTATCTTAAGTAACAAAAAAGATTTTTTTTAAAAGGTTTTTTCTCAAAGTAGGAAGATATATATTATTTTCTGCTACCACTGTTTTCCAGTGCATTTTTAGGGAATAGGTTTGTAATGAGGAGTGAAATTAAAACCTTGGAGAAAGTTCACCTATTCATTGTTTATCAGACCAGAAAGGATCATTAAAATATATAGTCTAACCTTCTGTATGATATAAGATTCCATGTAGTTACTCTTGATTTGAACCCCATAACTTGTGACTGTCTACAGTCTAGTTCTCAGAAGTTTATCTTGGTGAATGCAGTTACAAATCATATCTAAGATACCAGCAATCTGGTAATCAGAATTAAATTAACACAAAATTACTCTATCTCTCTTGCACTACTAATAAACTTACTGCTCAAAAATGTGGTTTTGCCGTTCTGTGGCACAGATTTTTTTTTTTTTTTGTAGTACATTGACTAATTATATCAATATTTCACTTGAGTAAGATAATGGTTGTAGTTTAGACACATAAAGGTCTTTAATGTATATTTCAAGTATTTTGTTCAATACTAGTCATATATGTATGTACCAGATAAATTCTGCCATATTTGAGAAGTCATAACAGTTTTGAGAACAAACACTGAACTTTCTTTAAATTGAGATCACAAAATGTTATCATTTTAAAGTTGCCTTTTTTGAGGGAAATTAATTTAAAAAGTCAACAATCTGTAAGTCAGATAAAAAAAGTTGTAATTTACTGTTGAATCTAATAGCTTTGTACTAAAAGAGATAAATCTCAAGAACAACATCTGAAACATAAAAAATAAAATGATAGTTTGATTTCTTTGGCTGAAATTCCTTCATCCATTTATAATTTGGGATTAGGTCCAAAGATGACTGGAGTCTCTCTTAAACTTCTGTTCCCTCAAAAGTAAAAATCAGACTGCCATTATCCATAATAATAAAATTTTATTCTAGTATTTTAATAACTTGAGGACAAGCAAAATTCTTTGAAAACTTCTAAACCCTGTGGTTATGCAGTGGTGACATTAATTTGCAAAACCTTGAAATATAAACTCTATGCTTGATCTGGCCTTGAATCCATACTCTCTTTTAAACAAAAACTGAATCCTAAATTCATTTTATTAACCCATCATTTGACATGGATGACTTCAGCCTTATGTGTTTTAACTACATTTGTTTGAAATTCCCACAGCTTTTAAATAAGTGTTTAATAATGACACTGACTGTAGTGAAGCATGTTGCATCTTGCTACGGTATTTTGACCATACTCATGAAACATATTTCCATCCTTTCAGCAAACTATACAGGCATATTATACAGGCATACATATCCTCCTTTTTATTAAACACAGTTTGTACCTCTGTATGTCACAGACACCTTACAATATAGCATGGTTGCACTGAATAAAGTGAGAGCTTATACTATAAATACCTCAAGCATGTTTTTTATCTTCTTTTTAGATGAAAGTCCTATTAAAACCTCAACATACTCTGTTGGAGCAAAATTTTTATAACATAGTGTGGGAAGTTCTGTTAATGAGTTCCTGCTGGTCATCTCAAGAGGAAACAGGTGAAAGTGAGTTTTTCAGTATACTATTATGCATACTGCTGTCAAAACTCTCTGATAGTTGACACACTAGTTCAAAATGTCTTCTGGTTTTCCTGGACAACAGGGATTATATTTCAAATGGTATCTAGAAAATAGATAAGCTATTTAAAACTGTATAATGAACAATTCCATGACACTCTGAAACAGATACTGAGATACAGAAAAAGAATTCAGGAAACAGATTGGGGAGAATGGCATTCATGTACTTTCGATTATGTGATTCTCTGAAGACTGGATATCTGAAGAATCTTTTAGCTCTATTTTGCTAGTTCTTACCTAGAATAGACCACCAGTACTATTTTTCAGTAAGAAAAGAAGTCTAGAATAAAAATTCAGGTCTTAGTCTTAATACTTAAATAATAATTAAGAACATGGAGTTAGTGTACTGCACTTTTTAAGTCACGGGAAAAAAAGTCTCATTGACGGAAAATGCTAAGAGTTCTGAAAATTGCTGTGTCCCAGCAACAGAGCTGGCATTCCTCCATTTCACCAAAGATGTGCTTCTCCAGATAATGGAAAGAATGTCTACAGAGACTGCAATAGATGACAAAAATCTGTTAGTGCCTTCCACGGCATTTTGTTACAAAGAGAGGATGTGTGAGGTGAAAGAAGTTTGATTACATTCCATGTATGCATACTGGTAAATTTACTGGAAGGAGATTTAGAGAGGAATATCTACAATTGCAATTTCAGAAGTGTAAAGACTGAAAAAAGAGTAAGAAACTTTTCTTGTGAAAACTTTCTCAATCATTTAACATCTGAAAACTAACCTAACCAGATGGAACTGTACGTTCTAAATAGAATGAAGGAACACATGCACAAGTATCTATACAACACTGTCGTCCTGGCTCAGTGACTGCACACATGCACTTGCATTTACAGTTTCATTTTTTCACAGTTGGGTTTATAATTTTAATTTTACAGTTAATATTACTTAAAAGATCTTTAAAATAAATATTAGCATTGCTTAGAGAAAATGGATGAAAAATGTGTAAGAAGTATTTGGTGATTGATCATGGCAAAGCAGTGACAAAATGCTAGGCTGCAACCTGACTTATTTGTCGTAATGTGTTCATGAAAGTGATTGGCACAAACCAGTATGCCTAAAGGGTGTCTCAAAAAACTTAGGAACTTTTAACTACTAACACTTCATTCCTTCATTCACTATAAAACTCTGCTTAAAAAAATCTGTTTTAAAATGTTGTAGGAGAAAATTGGTGTTACATTTTTCTCTCAGGTTTTCAGCAACTTTTTTCAGGTAACATCTCTTACTTATCTCTCCCTAAGGATTTATTGACAGCAGGGACTGTTCTACCTTGTTTGGTATAGAAGAGTTTACAATACAAAGTATTTATGCTTGTTTGCTACCTTGTACTGAATGTACTTCTCATCTATCCATCCTCTCCCTTGCTAGTTTTACACTGCTCTCTTCTACTGGTTCAGTCAATAACTCAGTTTGAACCAAAGACAGGTTCTCATTTACAAAACATATGGAAAACTAGCATGACTGCAATATCATCAACAGTAAAACAAGCATATACTTATGGAAGCAATCATGGAAGTTAAGAGGCATCACATTGAATAAATATTTAATCTTTTATTGTCTCCTTTTTTATATCTGTGTCTATGGTGAGTTGACCCCTGCCAGCAGCCAAGCACTTACACTTGCTCACTCCCCTCTTCTGCAGGTTGGGGAGAAAGTGGAAGGCAAGAAGCCTCATGGCCCCATGAGACAGAGACAGTTCAATAGGTGGAGCAAAAGCTGAGTATGCAAGCAAAGAGGTAATTTATTCACAACACCCCATTGGTAGGCAGCCTACTTGCTTGTGGGGCAGAGTGGAAAAAGAAAAAAAACCTTGATGCTGTGCAGATGTTCAGCAGTAACCAAAATACTGGCATGTTAACACCATCCTAGTCACAATCCAAAACACAGCACCATACAGGATGTGATGAAAGAAATTAACTCCATCCCAACCAGATCCAGTGCAACATCTTTTTTTTCTTAGTTAGGTTTAAACTGTGATTAAATCTGGAATATTTTCACCAAGCTAGGCAAGGATATATCCCAGTAAATTTCCTCTGTTTGACAAATATTGATCTATATGAACCACACCAAAAAATGCACACTAACCAATGTGTATCTCCACATCAGCCTCAATGAGAGATTTGAGCTAATGAATGAACCTTTAATAGGTGAAGCTCCACTATATGCTTCAAAAGCACTTATGAAACTTTTAGTATAATTGCTGACATGAAGGAGTCACCTGCTCCTCTGCCAATATTCTTCCTGCTGTTTTACTTAGAATTTTCTGTTCTGGAATATGATATTGCTTAAAATTACATAATCATTTCAGTGTAAAAGCTGAAAGATAAAATTACTCTAGAAAAGTAGTCAAAGGCTGTCATCCAGGCTCTCTCTGCACTCAGTGGAAAGAAATAAAGAGACAAGCATCTCCAGACAGTGGTTCACCTGGGATTAGGATTTCCTTGGTCTTTATTTCTTTATTTGTTTGGATTTTGTTTTTTTTTTTGTTGTCGTGGTTTGTGGGGGTTTTTTGATTTGATTTTTTTTTTAACTGAAGGACTGTTAAGCCAGTAGGATGATAGGTCTATTTTTGACAGAGTTGTTTTAAGGCTAGAGTTTGAACCACATAATATAGCAGGAATTTGGATAACTAGATTTAAAATCACGGTTATGAAAGACTCTTTCCATCCCATCCCTAAAGTTACCCAATACAAGAAGCAATAACTTACTGTTATTACTGTTGTTATTCTGAGCAATATAAATCCTGTAATTGCTCTCATCTATGTGGCTGGTTTATCAACTTGGCCTAATGATGCTTGCAGCATCCTGTATTAAATACTTTTAAAGAAGGATTGAAATAAATGCATAAAAATTTAAAGGTGCAATCTCAAGTTCTCTGTAAATGGAAACATTTAACTCTAAAGTAGGCTTTTATCAAAGCATATGCAAGTCTCAGCTTCTGTTTCAACTTCTGTCAGACCCATCTTTATTTCTGTATTCTTCTAAGAAAGAAAGTAGTTAACAGATGCCGTATGTGTCCTAAGACTTGTTACTTTTGAGTTGTTTGAGTAGTGCCATTGCCAGGAAGTTGACAAATTTTCAAGAAAATATGTTCTCCATATTAGTTATATGTACCTATTTCCAAGCCTGACTTGATCAAGTTTTATATCAGTCACTCAAGCTGTATGTGAATAAAATCATCACATGCCACTTCAGTATTATACTCCATCACTCTGTACAGTTATCAAATAACCAAACTGTATCCTTAAAAAAACCCCAGTCTTTTTATAGAAGGTTTATCATCCTGTTCAGTTCATATTGTTTATTATGAGACAACTTACAGGACTAATAACCCTGGGTTCCTATTACATCCCTTGACTGAACTCTTCATCCTCCTACAGAAAAAATATCCACTTGTATGTTGCCTTAGTCCTTATTCCAGCCTGATTTCATCCCATTACCCTTCGAGCAACTTCTCTCTTACCGTTCTTCTTATCTAACAAATCATAATATCCCTTCTACAATTCTGAGCTGAACACAATTTTGCCTTGCTCTCCTCACCCTCTGTAGCTTACCATGAGTTTCAGATACTATCTTTCCTTCATGTCAGACAGATTTCTCTCAAGTTCTTGTAGCCTGCCTGCTAGACTATGGCTATACTGCTAAGATGGGAGTCAGGGATTCCCTTACCATTCATGAATTCTTACAGCAAGATATAACTAGCTGAGCCAAGATTAGGCCAGAGATTTCTAAGCATCCTGAGAACTATCTAGGCAGTATAAACACTGCTGTCTTTTATTAGAATTGGATATATGGTATTAAACAGGTTGCAATTTCATTTGTAAATGTACTTGAAATGGACAGTGAATAAATCAATTATATGTTTCAAAAGCTTGCTAAAGAAAGTAGGTTCTAATTGATGCACCGTGCATGAAAGCTTGATCTCAAGAATTTCCTAGTCAGGTATTAATTTATCAATTTTGTAGTTCTAAATATTTGGAGAAAAGCAGTTATAAGTTGAGTTACTGAACAAAAGTCTGGCACAAATAAAAAATGTTAATTTCTATTTTCTATATCTAGGAGGTGCTATTAGGTCTATTTTAGACTAATGCAGACCTTGAAGACTGATTTGGAAACACTGGGAAAAAGCAGCATGAATGAGATCTTCAAATATTTTAAGTGCTATCTGAAAATACCAAAGGATTAACCTCAATAACAACAATACAGTATCTCTTGTATAAGCATATTACAGTGTCCTCTGTCATGTGTGACTGCGGCACATTACTCTCAAGGTGAAAGAGTCAGAGAAATATAGAAAATTCTTATTGGAAGAAAAATATCTTTGAAATTCCTCAAAGGGAAAACTGAAGTCATCCTGCAGAGATCTCTATGAAGTAATTCCAGACTTTCTACAGAAGATAGGAGCTATAAGGAAGTGTAGAGTGCAACATTGCCCTTTTATCTGGAGTTACTATATACAATATCAGATGAAAAGTCACTGCAGTTCCTCAGAAATCAGTGGTCTAAGAATTCAATGTTGAGAGATTACATTAGTCACAGAAAGCATAAGACTGGCAAATGTGTTAAATATTAATCCAAATAGCCCCAAAGTTGTATGTAAAACAATGTGGTTATAAAAGATGGTGTTATTCTTACAAATGCTATTCATTATGATTTCATATTTCAATGTTCTTAGACATATTACAAAGATAGGAAGATTTAGGATGATATTATTCCCAAAATAAGGGTTTTCCACAATATGTCTTATTTAGTACACATATAAACCCCTCAAAAGAATAAAAAACCAATTATACCTGTTAAGACATTTAAATTTAAAGGTAAACTTTCAAAATGTAAATGTTTGAATATATTTTTTTCATTAAGTTTAATACCTTAACAGTTTAATATCCAAACTGTACAACCTGAAAATGTGAACTATTTTCTTAAAGACTCCTGTATCAGAGAATCAAATTTTTTTTCTTCAGATGGATATCTGGGATATTGAGACTTACCCATTCACAATATAGCTTGTTTAACTGGTGTACAGATATGCTTATATGTCCAACTGTGCGTCTGTATGTCCCTCTTCAACAAGGTGTGAATCCAAAAATCCTTGACTGTAACATTATGAATTCAAAAATCTGTGGAATTGCTTTGATCCGTGCATAGGATACTTCTTTTTTGTTAGTTACAGGGTTCATGAATTTACTTGTTAAAACAATACTAGAAAAGAAAATAATTTTTGAATGCAAGATTCCATTCAGTGCTTCATCAATACTGTATACTCATTATTTCATGAAACACCATATGTGGAAATTTTGTATACATCACTATAGAGACATTGTCTCAAAAATCAATTTGTAAACACACAACATTTTTGGGGGAGGAGGAATGGAAAAAAAAAAGAAAAGAGATAAATACTTGTATAGATTAAAAATAACATTAAGTACAAAATACTATTGGATACCAAGTACACCTTTAACTGTGTTTACATTGATTAACCCGTTGTACTCTGGAAAAAAACCAAGCAAAAAAAGCAATCAATCAACAAAACCAACAAAAAAAAATCCCCAAAACAAAGGCATATTGGTTTCTTTTAACTTCTGTCTCTTTTTTTCTCATTTCTCATCCTTCTGTTGAGGAATGGATGCAGTACTCCAGGTGAGGTCTCACCAGAGTGGAGTAAATGGTCAAAATCACCTCCCTCAGTCTGCTGGCCACCCTGCTTTTGTTGCAGCCCAGGATACAATTGGCCTTCTGGGCTGGAAGCACACATTGCTGGATCATGTCCAGCCTCTCATCCACCAGCACCCTGAAGTCCTTCTCAGCTGGGCTGCTCTAGATCTGCCTGTACTGATCCTGGGGTTTGCCCTGACCCAGGTGCAGCACCTTGCACTTGGTCTTGTTAAACTGTATGAGATTTCCATGGGACCACTTCTTAAGCCTTTCTAGGTCCCTCTGTATGGTATCTCATCCTTCAGGTGTGTCAACAGCACCACTTAGCTTAGTGTCATTTGCAAATTTGCTGAGGGTGCACTCGATCTCTTTGCCTATGTCATTAATGAAGATATTAAAAAACTCTGGCCCCAATACGGTCCCAATATGGGCCCCAGAGGGGCACAACTTGTTACTAAGTGGTTTAGTTCAGTTTAGTTTAGTTATTGTTGTTAGTCTCTTCTTGGTATAGAATCCTCATGCTACTCATTTCTGTTGCAGAAAATTTCCTTAGAAACTTCATTGACATAAAAAGAAATAAAAATAGCTTTTGATCCAATATCTTGTACTGCATTATCTTTCATGGGTTCCCCTTGTTTCCTCATTTGCTTGGATTTTTTTTTTCCCCCAAGGTTTCTTCATTATGCCTGAAGCATGTCATTGTTTCCAATGTCTGCTATGTAACTCTAATGTCCCTCAACACAGTAGGACAGGCCTGGGAATCTGATGCTGTATTTACTGCATGAACAACTTAATTAAGTTGTGCTTTAGAAATATCATCAGTGCTTTGTTGCTACTATTGCACTTGGGCATGTATCACATTGTTCTGATAAATGTACTGGGAGAATTGTTTTGTAGTTCGTCTTGTTTCCGGAACACTACTGGCTAAGGACTTTGGAACAAATTGTTTCTATTGCACAACTGGGGATAATACTCCCAGTTCCAAAAATGAGCACAAAAGATTCCGAATGGGAACCAAAATTTAGCAAAATGCAGCAAAAATCAGAATTATACCTACTTCATTTTCACCAATATATGACTGACATAGGAGATTAGATTTTTTTTTCTCCTTACTTTCATAATACAGAAAACTCAGGATAAAATTTCTCCTTCCACTCCTCTTTAAATGCACAGATAGGGAAGGCAGGAAAATAGAGAATAAAATAGTTTATTATGAATTCCATGAAAACTGGATGGGCATTTGCTGTTCCAGTCAATTGCCTTGCACTCTCTGGTATATTCACTTGCATCACATAGGTCTGAATGAAACCAGTTGGGTTTGATTCTCCATCAGTTTTCAACAGTTGTAACTATTTGTACCTTCATGGTACAAGTACAAGGTTAATGCAAATTAGGATAAAAAAGACATTTTCACAATTTCTGTCCTTAGATATGTGAACAGACCACAGTGCTAGGAGTGTCAAAGTGGTAGAGCCCTAGAAAAGGTAGGCTAAAACTCATGTTCAGAAATTACTTAAATTTCATACACATTATAATGCAATACTATAATCAATATATGGAAAACTTGTGGATTTTGGAAGTCAGGATGAAAAAAACATGGTCTTCCTAGCATGTTACTGTTGCTAACAGTATAAGTAGTAATAAAAAGTTCCACAAAGTAGAGTTTAAACTAGATGTTACCTTTGGAACTAATTTTGTGCAGCTCATATCTCTTCATATAAAATAAATAAATAATTTGAAAAGTCTGCTTAAAATTTCTGGTCCAAAGTCTCATCATGTATTTGCTGGTTCTTTACATGTTGTTGTTCTAGTTGGAATATTGGACTCATAGAATCATAGAATTACACAATGTTTTGAGTTGAACAGGTCCTTTAGAGATCATCTAGTCCTACCACCCTGCCATAAGCAGGGACATCTTTCACTAGACCAGTTTTCTCAAAGCCCCATCCAAGATGATTTTGAATACGGTCAATGACAGGGAATCCACAACTTCTCTGAGAAACCTCTTTCCAGTGTGTCACCACACTCATTGTAAAAATTTTCTTCCTTATATCCAATCTAAACCTATCTGCTTTCACTTTGAAACCATTACCTTGTCCTGTCACTATAGACCTTGGTATAAAGTCTCTCTGAATCTTTTCTTTAAGCCCCTATGTCTTTTTTTTTTTTTTTTAAATCTTCTGTCTCTGAACAAAATGGGAACAGACAGGAAAAGACATAAAAGGAGCAGTCAGGTGCAAAACCGGGCCCATCGGTGCAGCTGTCTGGCTGAGCTGTGGGCCTGATCTCCACAGTCTGTCCTGTTTTATTGCATCCTTTCTTGACGACCTCCCTGCGTAATCTCACTCTCTGTCCTATGTGTGGCACTGCTTCAAGAACTCAGTGTCAGGTCCTGGGGGAACCAGCACGAGGGGAATGGGTGCCAGTTGCTGGACTCAAAGTGGGCTGTGAGCACCCCTGGCCCTTGATGTCGACTCCTGGAGCCAGCAGGGTCTTGGTGGCAGCTACTGGAGCCAGTGGCATTTTTAGCCTTCAGCCACTGGGGCAGGAATGGTGTGCCTCCAAAAAAAGTATATACTAGAGGGAAAACAGGGTGAGTAAGGGAGTCAGCACTGGAGCAAGATCATGAATAACAGGTCTGGTGCTAGCTGCTGGGGGGGCGAATGTCTGTACCTTCCCCAAACTAAATGTGCATAGGGTGTGCATGTGGATTTGCTGGCAAACTCCAGGCTGGAACAACCAGTAAACTGGGGACCTGTGGAGCAGGTAAGGGGTGCCAGGATCCTGGCAGGGCTACTGGACAGGCTGTGCCAGTGTTTGGGAAAACCATAAATATGTGTGTGCTTGTGAAGCTGCGTAGTGTGGCGTGTGTGCTGCACTAGTGACCTTCTGACTCTGTCAGCTCAGGAGGAGGAGGAGATGTGGCCATCTGTGCCTGTGTCTCATGTGAATCACGAACATGGGGGCTGCAGGGGGTGGCACCTCATCTGTGGACATCTGTGTAGCCACAATTGCAGCTATGTCCTTGTCCTTTGTGTGTGTCCATATTGTGTGTATGTCCACAGTGGTGCATTCTCTGCCGCCACTCCTCAGACCATTCTACAATTGCAGGAATTCTCATTAGCCGTTTGTGTAATAAGTTCATATAAGGAACTCTCACATGGCTAAGGAAGGGCTGGCACTGTCACACCACGGACTTCCACTGTCTCACCAAGGAGGGGAACAAGAGATCATCATTCATCTCCTGACAGCCTTGAAACATTACTTACCTGAATTGTGGCCCAAGTGGAATGGTATCATTGTTACCGGACTTTTGAAAAATCCCAGCAATTACTGACTTGGTCTGTGGTCAGGTTGGAAACTGACCGATGACTAAAGCCAACCATACTGAGACCCTATAATTGGTGGTCCTGAGTGAGGTGCTCTCCTGGGCAGTAGCAGGCTGTGCTACTCCTCCCTCTAAGCGGTATGCTTCTCAAAACTGGTGAATTCTCAAGTTTGCAAAGTCTGGAGGACTATCACTGAAAGCTAATGACTAGGCCTGGGCTGATATCCTCACTCCTTGAGGCTCAACCCTCACCCATTGAGGAACACAAGGATATTACATGTATTTCACTGAACTCAAGGTGATTTTTTAACAGGTGTACCTTTGTACTTTTATGTATATACATCTTTGGGTCTCTGTGTGTGTGTGAATTGATTTAAACACCTTATAGAAAGTATAATACAAATGTTGCCATCTTGGATCTATAATTTAATCACTGTTATAGTTGTAGTAAATCCTATGGAATCACTCTGTAAATGTTAAATTAGTCAATGATTAATGCAGTCAGACAGAAGGGTCCTAAGCAGGGTCAGCTGGAGGAGGTGGCAGGTTCTAACTTCTCATAAGAGTATGTTTCAAATCTGACTGGATTTTAGCACCTGTACTTCTTTCCCTAAGGATCCTATGACAAATAAATAAACACTGGTCCCAACCCCTCTTTTAAATTAAAACATATTTTTTTCTTTCTCTGAAGAGGCTAAGTTGAAAAAAAAAACCAAAAAAAACCAAACAACAAACCTCATTCCTTAATCAAAAAAACACTCTAGTTTTCACAGTGACCAGGCAATCATAGTCATATTCATATATTAGTGACTGATGATCTGATCCCAGGTTCTCTTCCTTATGTAACCATGTCTTCATCAGCAAATGAAAGAATTATACTCTTCTTTGCTCATTTTTCTCCCCAATTTCTTTTTGCCAATGCTTCAAATTCAACAGCAGAGGCAGAGAAATGTTTTCTCAAGATTGCTTGTGAACTTACATATAAATGTGTTCATCTTACATTCAACTTACATTTAAGTACAAGTATATGAGGAACAGTATCTGCAAACAGCTTCAAGATAAAGCTGTTGAGGAGGGCCCCAAGCCTTTCCCACATTGTGAGAAACTGCTAAGATAACTGCAAAAAGTATTACTTAGTTACTAGACTAACTACAAGAAGATGATTTTCTCCTCTCTATAGATCCTACCTTTCTTCCCGTGCTGATGATTTGCACTCCAAAAAATTGCTATTATTTCTCTATTGACTGTGGTAAAAGATAGATAATATTGCTGTACACAGAACATTTAGGTGGCGAAAATCTGATGGATGATGACAAGAAAAACCTCTAAAGTTCCCAGTATTTAGTAGTTAAAGATAACTGCTCTGCAGTTTAGTACGTAGAGTTTCCTGGGTGGGATGGCTCCCTAGGACCTATAAAAAAAGGCTAAAAAACTTGGATAATCATGTCGTGGGACCAGCATCTCAATAGGTAAGTGTACAATAGTCCTATTACTTCTGAATAATTTAAACTCTGTCTCAGGTAGCATTTTTGTTACCAAGTGTGTTACGAGACAGTTAATTGAAATCTGGGTTTCTTGTACTTCATTAAGATCACAATATCAGACAGACATTTCAATTTATCATAAATGTGTTGCATCCATTCTTTCATAGTAGTCATTATTCCTTAAGGTATAACATTTGCATTAAAGGTTAACTATCACGAGACTATATTTAAAACTGACTCTTAAAAGGGGGACAGTGTTTGGGAAACTTGGGGCTCATAAAAATTGGATTTCCTTAATGACTTTGCAATTTTTTCCCTGAGAGACCTAAATACTCTGCAGCCTGTCACCATATTAGCAGTACGTAGCAACAACAGCTATACGAGCAGAACCCATGGGTACAGAATGGTATGCCAAAAAGAACTTTTTTATATTAGCATGATTTCGTTAAGTAATATTAGTTAAACCAACAAAATATCTGGTTTTAACAGCTTAGATATTTTGCTCCAATCAAATATTTTATATTCAATAATATTTTAATATCAATATTTTGTGTACAATCAAATTTATATAATGTAGTCCTGTTCTGAATTTACTGTATGGATTATGGTGCAGATATTTTCTACTAAAAAATGTAATATATTAAAATATTTAAGCCATATAATGCTAAATGATGTTATTTTTACCTTTTCCTTATTAGATATTTTTGTTGTAGAAACATCCACAACATCCTTAAGAACAGCTTAATTCTTCCGTGACTTGGATTTATTTAATACAAATTACAATGTCTACACTGCAGAAGTGTCTATGTGAGCAGGTGTCCCTGCCATCCTTTTGTATTTAATGAAGGAAAATAGCCATGTATATGTTGCAGTATTTTTTGTTTGGTTCAGACCTCTCAATTAGGTATGCAATTTAAAAGTACCTATTTCTCTTTAATTGACTATGATGGGAGACTAACCTGTAGAGATATTTATACTGGAGTATAATTGCTTGTATTTTATCCTATGAAGTACCTACCTTGTAACAAACATTATATCCACCTCTTCTGTCTTTGCAATGTCATCTCTGTAGAGAAAGGGCAGTTGTTGATATGTGCTTGTACCATGTAAAGTCTTGAGCACCAGTGTGGCCTCACCTTGAATATTGTGTGCAGTTTGGGGCACCACAATATAAGAAAGATATTAAGCTCTTTGAGAGTGTCCAACGGAGGGCAACGTAGATGGTGAAGGGCCTTGAGGGGAAGCTGTATGAGGAGCAGCTGAGGGCACTTGGTCTGTTCAGCCTGGAGAAGAGGAAACTGAGGGGAGACCTCATTGCAGTCTACGACTTCCTTGTGAGGGGAAGAGAAGAGGAAAGCAGTGGTGACCAGTAACAGGACCTGAGGCAATGGCTTGAAGTTGTATCAGGGGAGGTTTAGGTTGGATATTAGAAAAAGGTTCTTCACCCTTGGTTCGGCACTGTGCCCATGGTTGGGCACTGAAACAGGCTTCCCGCAGAAGTGGTCATGGCACCAAGCCTAACAGAATTTAAGAAGTGTTTGGACAAGCTCTCAGGTACATAGTGTGACTCCTGGGGATGGTCTTGTGCAGGGCCAGGAGCTGGACTCAATGATCTTTGTGTGCCCCTTCCAACTCAGCATATTCTGGTTTTTAGGCACCGTTGGGTGCCTTATCACAATACAGTGATAAGTAGTACTAGTGATAAGTAGTACTAGTCTAAGATGAATAGGTATGGAAAAACATTGTCTTCCATAATATATACTGGGATGAAGGGTCCAGGAAAAATAAGCCTACATAAATTAAATTAACAAACTGACTGAATTTCTCACGGAGATGACTGCATAAGCTTGTTTTATGGATTTATAGAAATGGATAAATGGCATACTAAAGAAAAAAAAAGTGTAGAGCAATTCTCTTGGTCATGGGGCTGAAAAACACTTGTTAGGATTTTCTCTCAAAGAGTTCTATTTATGTGCCATTATTTCTATATTTCTTTTAGAGACTGAATTCTATGTCAACAAGCCTATGGGGCATTTCTGTGAATCAACAGACTCTAAAAAGAAATGTAGTTTTTGAAACTGTCATTGTTTTGTCTTTCAGACTGATCATCATTTCAGCTTTATATTTGGCCAAAAGCATGAAAATAATTCTCTCAAATTGGAGAATTGCATCACTTTAGGAAATTTTAGGTAACTATTTTCTGGGATTTTTTATGCTCTAAGCAGCTGTGTTAGAGACTTGTGCTTCTCTGAAGCACAAAAGCAGAATTTTTTTAGCTGACAATGTTTTGTTTCATAATAAAGAAATAATATACACTAATTTTTCATCATTGGTAATTTTATTCATATCACAGGTACTATAACAGCAATACATTAAAATATTGCCATATCAGCACTTAAAAAGTAATGATTGCATTAAGAAATACAAGGTGATTTCACAGTATTAAGAGTCACTTTGTAAAGGCAATATTTTTTATTTATCTTTCTACTTTAAAATACTATTCTAAATATTTTACTCATATTATCATTAAGATTTATAAGAAAACATAACCCCTATTAACTGTGATGTTAACCTTATGAGGGTAATTTCCCCTTTGTACCCCTCCTGATTTGTGAACCCTGAAAATTTGTGATCTCTTGCACATAATGTAGTGCTATTAGCATTGTAGGTTATTTTGAAACATTAGCCATTACAACACACTGCAGCAATTACTAAAATTATGTGCTTTTTTTTGTTCCTATTTTTTTCTTTTAAGCTGTCTGGATAGATCTCATGGATGTATTCAAACATGCATCAGGGAATGTTTGCAAAGCTTTTATAGTGTGCTTTAAGCAGCTACACGTTTTTTGGTTTTGAGAGAGAGCTTTGCCCTGGAGGAAAAATCCTTCAGAGATAAGAAGAAAGAGAACACAAGGACTCCAAAAAAAAAAGGTTCACAAATGTGGAGAATGATTAGTACAAAGGAAGGAGGAGGAGACATCTGTTGATTAAATGATTTTTAGAGATAATTAAGTGCATTCATCCAGAAATAACAAACATTACATATAATTTGCAGGCACACATGACTTTCTTGAAAACAAGAGAGAATTAAACAGAGCCTGCAAAATAATCAGCAGCTTGAGGGCAGTCAAAACTGTGTCACTGACATGACCTTCCATACTTTGTAGCAGCTTTCATGAAATCGCAGTAACAATCAGGTGCTGAATGCTGTATTAATAGGATACAGATATAGGAAATTAAATTAAATCAAGCAATCCTTTTCAAAAATATTGACCAACTTTTCATTTCATAAGTAATCAATCAATATTCACCATTAATACTTCATAGTTTCTTTTATTTCATGTGATTCTCATGTCAAAAAACTCACACGTTTTTCAAAATGTTAAGTTTTTTTATAAATAATTCATTCTACTAAGAAGCTTCTGATACTTTGTCCAATACGACAAATATATGAAGAAGAATTCAAGGACAAAATGCATTGTACTTCAGAGGAGTAATGTTCTGTGAGCTACAGATTTAGGGCTACTACATAACTTAAAGAGCAAAGAATAAACTGAAAGATTTTAGTGTGATATTTATTTCAAGTTAATAATTTCTACTTGGAGTATTTGGGATTATTACTATGTTTGATACCTATTTATACTGTGACGTCACTTAAACTGCCAAAAATTATTAGTTCTTCCTCCAAGGGAAAGCACTTCTGGTCAGAGTGATGTCCAGGAGTTCATGGTCAGAGTTAGGACCTGACAAGGACTTACTTCCAAGTGACCTGAGATATTTGAAATAGTTACTGTTGCATCCTAGTTTCACCATGTAGAAAAAACACACAAGATGAATTTTCACCCCTGCTTTTCAGTGCTGTCCCTCTGTATACATATTTATGCTCATGTAAGTTTTAACTCTGGGCCTCATCATCTGTTCTTTTAGGTTGTACAGAGAGCACCAATAAAGAACCAGCGACATGTCTACGCACACGCAAAACCAACAAACCCATTTATATCTGTAGCTATGATTTAATCTCTATACCTATACATTTTCTCTATGCAATGATAGTTTGGGATCAAATTCTATCAGAATTTGTCTATGAGACATTGTCATGTTTTAACTAGAATATAGTCTGTGGAGGTGTTTGACCAAAATACACACACAGGGGGACATGTTTGACCCTACGTAAGCAGTTACTGAACTTCTTCCCAAGTGGTGCTTTATGAGAAAAGTGTAGTGGGTTGACCTTGGCTGGCTGCCAGATGCCCAACAAGCCACTCTATCACTACTACTCCATCAGCAGGACAGAGAGAGAAAGTATGACAAAAAACCTCATGGGTTGAGATAACGACTGGGGAATCTCTGCCCTTGCACCTGGAGCACCTCTTCACCCTACATCTTCAGTGACCTTGGTGTCTGCAGGGCTTTTTCTCTCACATATTCTCCCTCCTCTCAGCTGCTGGTACACAGTGTTTTTCACCATTTCTTAAATATGTTATGACAGAGGTGCTACTAACACCACTGTTGGCTCAGCTTCGGCCAACAGCAGGTCCATCTTGGAGCCAGATAGGATTGTCAGCAGTTTCTGATGTCTTCTTACAGAAGACACCCTTGTAGCCCATCCCCCTGCTACCAAAACCTTGCCTCAAAAATGCAATACAGAGAGTTAAAAAAGCCACAGATTGGGGTGAGCAGATGAACTTACGAGCCAGGTCAACCTGGTATTAGATGTGACTAAAGCTTGAGGAATCAGCAGCAGCCCATGAAGACATTCTATTTAACAAGGTTGAAGGAATTATCATTCTGATACACAGCAGTAAGCTACAGAGCAACTTTTCTCATGCGCTTAGATACACTAGAATAAAATCAGTATTTTATTTATTTGTTTGCTTGATTAGTTTGAACTTCTCCATTGCAAAACAGGAAATAAAAGTAGTACTTATGAGGAATCTGTTTACATTGGTACCAGAAGTTACAGAAAGTCCAAGAAGACATGTTCAGTGCATCTAGAAGAGTTCAGGAGTAAAAACTATGCTAGGAAAGTGTTGGCACTCAACATGTTACCTTGTGCTCCTACAGGTTCCAGGCTTGCAGTCCCTGAACTTCATGAGAAGACATACAATAGGCCAGACGCTAAATAGTATGAGCTAATTCTTTGATTTAACCAGTTTTTAAATGGACCAAAGGATTTTTTTCTCTCTCTCTCATCCATAAGAAACATGAATGAACCTATTCCCAACATCTAAACACTTCCGTGTATGTACATGGCTATTTTATAAAGTGTGGTAAATAGTTTGTGTATTCCCTTTAAAGACATATAGTGTATTGGTTTCTTTCCTTACCTATTCAAGTCAATGTTACCATAATCTTTACTGGTTAAGAAGGATCAGAATGAGATTACAAATGGATTAATAGATTTTTACTCTTTTCATTTGTAACATGTTTTTTTAGAACAGACAAAACTCTTCTTAATTGTTTCAAAGAGGTGACTTTATTTGCTTTTTGACTGCATATGAACAAATATCATATGTAATATTCTATCCTAATGTAGTATCACATGCGACCATTTTCCCAATTTTCTTCATTGGTATGTATTGGTACATGTCAATGTATGTGTCATGTATTAATATTTTCAGTTCAGGGAAATTATTATATTTTTTAATAAATTAATATATGTGCATGTTTATTTATCTCGGTTCTTTCAGTTAATGAAATACAACTGCAGGTAGAACACAGACCTTCTAATTTAGGTACATTATCATAGCAAAAATTTAGATTTCTGAAAGAATAGGAGTAATCAAATTCCCTACAGAGGGAGCTGTAGGATTCAAAAATAAAATATCTGCAGAGAGGGATTTGAGCAGTCTCTGCAAAAGGCCATGAACTATGAAAGCTGGGGAAAACCCCTTTTCACTGGCCTCATCACTGTGGACTCTTCCTGCCTTCTTCAGCAGGATGTAAAGAAACTCCTTACACAATGTTATCATGTGTCCTGCCTAAGCCAGAGAATCCACATCCTAATATCATCAGACCTCTGCATAAAACCCATTGTGTCCCCCCCTTGCATGTGTATACTCTGCAACCCTTTGCATATATATATCCAATGCCTAATCCCCCCTGTAAATCCCCCAAGATAAAATAGGGTTTTTTCCATTAGCCAATTCCTAAGACTCCAAAAACCTGTTAACCTGGGTTTTCCCCTTACCTCACCTTTGGGAAACCCCCCAGTTTTAATACCATGAATATGTAAACTCCCTCAAATATGTAAACCCTGTACCCTTTAAATATGAACTTGTGAGTCCAAATAAACTATTCCAGTTTCTCGCCTCCCTGGGATCATGATAGCTTTATTGACTCACTACAGGGAGTGAAGATTCAGATCCTAATTTCTGCATAAGAACTGGTAAGAGATGATAGGCATAAACATCCTGCTCACCTACTTGAATTAGTTTTTCTCATCCCTGTCAGAGGATAAGACTTATCAAGTAGGGATTTTTCTTTCTAATAGAAAAAAACAAACAAACAAACCAAAACAGAAGTTGAAAATAGAATCTGAGCCCAACATTTTTATTGTAATCTCTCTCCTGCTGGTTCCATCCCTACAGGCGAGCCCTATGATTACCTTGCTTTCCTCCTAACTCCATTACAGGCCCATCCGTGATAGCACGGTGATATATGTTCAAAAAATATAAGATCTATTACTGAGGATACTCCACAGACTGATTGTCACAGCAGTGCCCCGGGAGATAAAAGTTCAGTCTTTTCATCTGACAGGGTCAAAAAAACAAGTTCACAAATTTCTACTTCA
This sequence comes from Lepidothrix coronata, assembly GCF_001604755.1. Taxonomy (NCBI): domain Eukaryota; kingdom Metazoa; phylum Chordata; class Aves; order Passeriformes; family Pipridae; genus Lepidothrix; species Lepidothrix coronata. The sequence continues at coordinate 4,035,644 of NW_016690230.1, forward strand.
TGCTAAAGCTACATCATAGCTATCAAATGAGACATAATATTTATACACAAACTTGACAGTGGCAAATCACATTTATGTTTTGGGGTTTCTTCGTGGTCTTGGATCAAGCATATGAGTCACATTTGAATTCCAACTTGAAGAGAAGTACCTTTTCCCTCAAAACAGGCACTTGTGAGCAGGCATTACAAATTAAACTGTCATTGGTAAGTGAGCATTGAAGCTAAGAAGAGTAAGTAATGAATTTCAGGGTAAAGCAGACACAGAAAGCAGGCAGACTGAAATGCTGTGTGGCACTAAAGAGGGTTGTAGGTGACTAAATTCCAATTATTGAGGATTTTTGTTGACTGAATTCCATGACATGAACAATCTTGTCCTCTTATTTGGAATCCTAAGACAATCTAAGCACTCTGTATTTCTTACTTGATATTGCCTTAATATATACTTGTGTTTGGTTTCATTCTTCCTCCATCTCTAGTATCTATGTCATGAAATCAAGAGATTAGAAGTGATTTAGTTTTAAATAGCCATTTTTCTGCCTTTGTCATCTACAGTTATCCCATGTTCTCTTTGACTTATATAATCCCATTAATATAGCATTTCCCCAAAATAATTATAGTCTAATACAACAGATCAAAGGCTTGGAAATGTCTGATTTTCATATAAATTTTGACTGATTTAATTTCATCATATTGTTTTCCTACTACATATACAATTTTTATGTGATCCTTTCCATTTTTATCTCTGGTATGTACATCTTTGAGCGATAGCCAGGAGATTATCATGCAGCTTTTTTGCTATCTCTTAGCAAATCAGTGAATGCTAATATTATTTTACTCTCTGCTTGTCTTAAATCAAATCAGCTTTATTCTCTGGCCACTTAAGTTGCTTCATTCTTTTCAACTCAATGTACTTCTGGTTAAGAAGTGGCCAAATATGAATACAGACTTGAATCTTATCACTATATACTTAAAGTAGTTTTGTGAGATGAGTTTTGAATCAATGAACAAAGACTTCACAAGGAGATATCAGTCAAGATGACTTATTAAGAAGTTTATATTAGCTCCTAAAAAATTTACATTTGCCTAAAAAATGAGAGGGATACATCCTAGACTTAGGAACAGCAACTCCTGAACAGAAGTAAATAAATCAGACTTGATGTCTTCTAAAGCCTATAACCTACAGAAGTTGAGGGAGGACCTTATTTATAAACTCCAAGAAGTTTCAAAAAAACCCTAAACCATATATTAGATAGCAATCAAAAACACATAAAAGGGAGAAAATCACTAGAAATTACATTAGCATATCTGAGATGTTTGGGAACCTCATCTCTCATTGAAAACGAAGGTGATGGATCAGTTTATGAAAAGGACCTAATTAGATCACTCTCTTTTGTCATCACTACATATAATTCAAAAGATATGAATAGCTTAGCTATTGTTACAGCTTTTAATTCCGTAAGTGGACATCTCACACCACCAGAAGGTCAACTCCTTATCAGAAAGGAAAAATAATACTTTAAATTTGTTTGATTCCTAAATGAAAATATTTATATGTATTTACATATTCTTCCAGAGTAGAAGTTGAGCTTATATATAACTTCTGGGTTCAGTTTTCTACCCATGTATCAGCAATTGACATATTTCAGAAGTTCTACAATCAGGGATTTTTCTCACATCTCTTTCCCATAGCTGCATACAAACCCCCTCATTTACAAACAAATAAGCTGCTTTTGTAAGTGTCAGGCTAAAAACATAGGCCTACTAGCTGTTTTGACCATGTAAATCACACAAATACATGTACATGTAAATTATACGCAACTATGTAAACATATAGACCATATACAAATGTACATCAACAGCATATGTAATGCATATATATTTTAGTGTACACATTATATTTAATGTACATATAACTTATGTTATGTTATTTAAATAAATAACATTAAAAAAAAAGATATCTTTCTTTTTTTCACTTTTAACAACGGTGTGATGCGGGGATATATCTGTGACCAGTCTTCCAGTTAATTTAATCTCAAAAACCTAACTGTTATTCATTTTAGCTTAGCAAATGTCTTTTCTATAATGGATATGTAATTGGTGCTATATGAACTATGCTGATGACTGTGCTTTGTTTGCTTATATATTTTTCAAAGGTATGGAGAATAAAATCCACTCTTTATGACATTTTTTCTTTGTTCAAGCCTGTTAATCAGTGATGCAAATCAGTGAAAATTAGTGGGTTTTTTCTTGTTTATTGTAAGGATTTTATTTTCATTTTGGCTGAGACCACAGATTATTCCTGTGTTTGCAAGTGAATAGTCCTTACACAATAAGAACTTTGACTTAACATAGCCTTAGGCCAGATGGAATTCAATCATATGGAAAAGGGAAGATTCATAGACCACTGCCAGTCCCAAATTATCAGAGTTCCAGTCTTTCAATTACTTGTTATGAAACCAGATAATTTAACTATTATTTCTACAGAGAAATAACAGTTTTCAATAATTCAGAAAAAAATGTTCACATTTGTGAAATGTTAGTGACATTTTTCATTGAAGCAATTACTTTTTTCATCCAATTCTAATGTTCAAATAAAGACAGACTTTGTGGAATATACCTGAAGCACAAAACAAGCAAAAAACCAGATATATAAGACAAAATTAATTAAACCAAAATTAACATGTTACATCATGCTGCCCATTAACACAATAATTAGAGTATTCATGCAAGATTTTGAAAACATGTTCTCTTCCACCTGACAAAGATTTAAATATAGATCATAGTCCTCTGGTAATAAGTGTAAAATCCTTACTAAACACCCTTGTGAAAGTTAAAGAGGGTTCTACATAGTGCATAGTGTTGAGTTGACTGTGTGCACAGCAGTGCATTTACCCATCCAGAAGAAAATTTATAAAATGATACAGCAATTTCCTTGTTAATAACACAACTTAGTTCTGTAAAAGAAAAATCAAATTCTAAGTTGTTCCACAAAGAACTAAATAAATTATTAGTAGGAATTGCGTCAATATTTAAGGAGGAATAGCGGAGGAATAACTTATGAGAAGATCCAGAACAGCAACAGCAACATACAAGAGTGTCACCAAAAGAAAATATGACAGATTGGTCAAGATGGTTCTGGAGTGGTTGCCAAAGCCTGGGTATTCCAGCGTAAGACAGCAAACAGAATTGTCGAGTGACAGAACATGGTAGATAATCCAGAATAGGAGGGGTAAGACTAACTAGGTATTGCAAAATATGTAAGACATGGGAAGTCCAGTGTCCAGTAGTGGACTGATAAAAAATATGTCGTTTTTCTCTTACTTATGCAGTTGTGTGATGCTGCCATATTTGATTATGCTGTTTCATACTTAGTCTGTCTCACATATTCCAACTTCACATGTTTGTACACAACATCATGAAGATACATAATGGAACAGAATTGCTTTTCAAAATGTATTTGTTTTCAGTTTGGATAAAAAACTTTTATGTGCAATCTCACCTTGTGAAAGACTATATGTTAATGGAAAAAAAAGAAAATACATTCAATTACTCTAGTAAGTCTACTGCACAAGTCACTTCCTTTTTATCGAGGTCTTGACCATGTTTAACTCACATTGAGTCCCCTAGGAACATTGTCCCAGTAAAAGCTGAAAAAGCAGGCTCCTATGGTAACTGAATTCACTGAAAATTTTTCTAATTATTTTAACTGAATTTAGATCAGGCCTTCAAGGGAGATAACCATTAGTATTTCATCATTTAGTTTTTATGCACACAGATGTAAGCAGAATCATCAACCCAAATGAGAGACTTAGATTCACTCAGTGATTCATGCAGGTATCTCTTGTTGCATTATCACAAAAATAACTAACAATTCAGAGCACTTAACTGAGCAATGAAATATTTGCTTTCTCAAGGTTACCCATGACTAGAGACAAAAGCTTTATCATTAGTACCCTACAACCTGGTTAAGTGTCCTTAAAAAGCTATCAGGGCTGTGTTGCAAGTTCACTGCCTCCCATTTGGTCACAGTCTTTCGGTGTCATCAAATTAGCAAATTAATGTTGTATTCCTCCAAATATATAATTGTAGACATTGTTTCCAGGCATATTAATACACACTTAACTTTAAACAGGTGCTTATATACTTACTTGAATTAAGTCACTAATTAAGTGCCAATTTTATATTATTTTTTTTAAGATTATATTATTTTATCTTCCAATTTCAAATAAAAAACAGTCAATATATCATTTGGAAAAGGAATTTGGGCAATGACTGTTGTAAATTAACCCCATGAAAAATATCAAGTCCTAGTGAAACATAAGCTGACTTCAGATGGAGAATTTTAGTTCCAAAAAAAAAAGCTTAAATACTTAGAATAGGTGGCTCTGAAAGGCATAATATTTTTAGTTGATGCATATACTTAAAATTATTCTGAGTCAGGACTTCTAGAAAAAGCAAAATATGTCACAGAACTGCAAAAATCAATGATAGCAAATAACATTTTAGAGCTTATCATGAATAGTTTTAATGAGTCTCTTTTTAAAAAGGGAAAGATAAAAATGACGACGAAGCACAAGGCACCTAACACATTTCTCAACCAGTCTCCTTGCCTCTATAAAAGATAAGAGGAAAATACCCTGCTGATGCAGAGATTTAATTTGAAGTAAGATGCATAAACTTTGATACCTCCTCATGGGTTTCTTAACTCTGCTACAGATCTGCTATATTTTGCATACTGTATAAACACAGTTCTGAGGGTAATTCTCACACTAAAATTAGGAAAAAAAGAATGGCATGCATATTTAATACTTCCCCGAAGTGTTTTAGTTCAGCAATAAAGCATAGCAGTGAAATAAGAAAAAGCTTGCAGTTGCTTTCCTGAGCTGTTTGCCTCAAAGGGATTACACTGCAGCATTTGTTTCATTATGTAGAAGTGGATTCATTTGAATAGAAATGTGTTTTTCCACACCCTTTTCAATTTATAAATAAGAAACAAAAATAAGAACAAAAAATAAGTCAGACAGCTGGAAGAGGGTCATAGACGGATCTTTGGCAATTGGGATTTAGGAGCAGTAATTCTGTGGGAAAAACAATACTACAATTTAAAGTATAGTATATCTTTTTAACAAGCCTTCATTTTACAAAATAAAAGTGAAAATAGGTAGGTGGTTAACCTACTGATTACTGCAATATTTCAACCAATGTGATTTGCTGTACAGTTTAAAGCATATAGACTCATACATATTTATTAATCATTTTTTCCTGGACTCATTAGCAAATGTTTGATCTGAAAGTGCTATTAAGAGAAAAGTACAGTGATATATTGTTCCCTACTATCATATTTTCATCACGAACTTACACCTACCAAATAAGTGCAATTTCTTGCAATTTCTGACATAAAAGAAGAAAAATACTATGGAAGCTGTAATCTTGCAATTTTACCCCTGTACGGACTTCCTTTGTACCTTCCAAAGGTACAAACACTGATTACTAATCAAATTAATGCCTATCTTATTTAGAACTTGGTAGAAAATATTTCATACTATGATATACAATCGTAGTAGCAAGAGCTATATTTTAATTTTGGGGCAAAAACATATATTGAGATGCAACAAAAGAAAACTGAAAGACAGTTGTGAATACTGTGCTCTAACTAAATGCTAGTTCAGAATCTAAGTATAACTCTTTATTTTTTGAAAAAATACATTATGAAGTGTTATAGACAAACAAAAGTGTAATATGTGGTCCTTTCCTATGTATTTTGTGTCTTAGCAGACTGTAACTGATAGAACTAGACTAAAGTAATTAAAAAAAATTCAGTAAAAAAAAATCAAAACTTTGTTTTGATTTGCATTATTTTAAGCATTTAGAATCACTGTAGACAGTGGATTTATTCCAAGAAAGTTTTCCAAATTCAAAGAAGACCGAGACAGGAAATAGAATCTAAATGCAGTTCTTCAAGCATCTCTTGTAGTAGTATCCAATCTGGAGGCTGATTTACCATGTCATGTTTGTCTTCAGTTGTAGTGGTTGAATTTTTTCCTGTGCCATTTGTGTTTTCATAGGTTATGTGATATATATTTTGAGGAATGTATGAATACTGAAATAAACATGTGAATTATATATGCATCTATAAAAATTATGTTATACATGTATGAATATGAATATATGAATTATTGAAATAGGAACACACCAAAAATAATCATGGGAGTAGTTTTGAGGTAACCCACAGTGTCTAAGTTAAACATAAAAATTCAGAAGTATCTTGAGCATTGTCAGTTAAACAATAGCCTAGACTCAACTCAATAAGCCAATTAAGTCATCCAGGTGCTGACTACTAAGTGTACCTATTAAGTCAAGGATTGTCTTCATGATGAGGGAAAGTTTGGGTCTGCATTAATTTGGAATAAGACTAGGTTGCAATTAATTCAACTACATCAGTCCAGCAAATCACTGAAACTTTGTTTGATTTCAAGTCAGCATCAGGTTTTTCTCTTGTGAATGTAAACTCTGCTAACCTATAATATCTAGGGGTATTTTTTCTTGGTTTTGTTGGGTTTTTTTCCTCTGGAGGATTCTGGCAACAATTTTTCCTCTTGAGGTTCAAACTCCTCTGATCAAAACCTAAAATTATAACTGGACCTAGAGAAAGCAATGGTAACTTCTTAAAGAATGAAGGCCATTTTCAGTTCCACATAAAAAAGGCTTTTGACTGTCAATATTCTCTCTGGGAATTCTCTAAACTTAGCTATTGAAAGGTTTTAATGTTTCTGTAGTGGCAAAAAAAATTACTTCATTTAAGACTCTTCTAGCATCCCAAGATATCAAATTAATAATTTTGGGCTGGGGGCTTTAAATCAGGTCTTCCTTTCTCTTGTGCTTGCTTGTGTCCATCATGCCTACCTTTTGGCTTCTGATAACCTTGATATGGATCTTTCATGTACTTGAAAGACTTCACCTTGCTGAGGCCTATAAAATACCCATGATGAAGTATAATTGTATTTCTTTACATAGGAATTTATTTAGTTGAGAATAATTTAACTTTTAAAGAATACTCTTTAAGCAAAATACTTCTTGAAAGTAAGGTAGCCAAACTGTAATATATCAAAACATCACTTTTATAAAGGAATTGTCAATTTTATTATGTATGAAGTGTTTAGGACTGGCAAAAATATTTTCTTCATGCCACACACTGTAATATTTAAATACAGTTTTTAAATGAAGTTTGAACAAGATTTTGAACAAAGGAATATGAATTAATCAAATAGTAGGCTTAAAATAGTGGGCTATTGGGGAAAAATAAGTATGTATGTAAACATGTATAAGATCTGTTATTTTTCATTCTATTGCCCTGGACAGTCAGGACTCAGAATCACAGCAACATATGTTAGTTTATAAATATGCCAGGCACAGGCGATGCCTTCTGATCATGCACCAAATCAAGGGATCTCTGCTGAAGGGACAATAGCCAAGTTACAACTGTGAAGGAAGTGACAGCATCTCACAGCAGTACTTCTGGCCCTAGCAGAGGTCAGCAAACACAAACAATATAGAGGAAGGAAGTTCAGCTTCATTTGCTTCTTACAGTTTAAATAAATGAATCCTCAAGAGGCATGCCACAGTAAGATCTGTAACCAGTTCATCCTTTACCATATGGAGTATAAGATTTTCTCTTATTTACAGGAAAGAATATATGATAATGTTTGGATGCTTTTTTACATTGAATACGTGTTAACATTTAGTCAGAGTAATTTGTCTAAAGGCTGAAGGAAAAAAGTGTGTAATTTTGAAATGACAATTGTACTTTGTGCATCTGGCACTGCAACAATATAGGCTATGGCTATGCATGACTATATATGACTATGAATTGTTATTAGGCAAATTTAATATTCTGTTTTTTCTGTGTAACCAAGCTCATATTTTCCCTTTTATAACCCAATAAATTCTTCCTCCAGCAGAACGAAACAGGTATATTTGAAAAAGCACATTCCTCCCTACTATCTATCAGCTAAACAGTCTTAATATTTTACCCTTATAGTCCAGATGCCCCAATGAAGATACAACTAAAACTTTCCCTGGACTCTGCTTCTCTGAACAATGCCAAATACATACTTTGTTTGAGAGAAATTATGCTTCTCTTTTTCTAAAGTAATTCCAATAAATGTTTTTACAATGGTCCAAGATCATAATAGAGAAAAATTGCAAGTATATAAACCTCACTTCTGCCTACCTTGACTTCACCAGTCAGCAGCTTTTCTTTACCAGGAGCCATAATGAATATCCTCTTTTTTCTATTGTTATTATTTATACTTTGCTTAGTTTGATGTTCATTCAGCTGACACTCATTCAGATTCTTACGTATATTTTTATTGATGCAGCCACATCTAAGAGGATAAAAATACATCTGGGAATGTTCAGGATGCTCATGTCAATTAAACTTACAGTGTCATAAGTTTTTCAGTGATTCTATGCTACATACAAAATAGATAAAACAGGGAGAGTTTCCACAAGCCCATACAAATAAGAGCTCTACTGGATGAAGGATATTCAGTGACAGCATTGTCTGAAACCTGCTTTTCCTCATGAAATTTAGAAGAAGAAAGTTGTCAGTTTACTCAGTGGAGAAAAACAATTCTAAAGCAAGATTCATCGCATCTTTATATAGACGTCTAAAAGAGACTGGCTTTATGAAAGTGTGTATTTCTCTTCACTGACAATAAATTATGATAGAAGCTGTTAACTCAGGTATGTGTGTTTATGGTATAGAAATACAAAGAGATTAAATTAATTTTACATCAAAGCATTCTTCTCATTTCAAGTGTTCATTTATGGATGTTTTTGTCTTTATTTGCTTAAAAATGTTCCAGCATATTGTTACAAGCCATATTTTACAAGCCATATTTTACAAGCCATAAATGAGATTGTGTTTATTAATTGTTTTTCTAACACTTCCTAACAAAGGTCTAGATAAGCGTATGCTTATGCTTATTGTTACATGCTACCTTTTATTTTCTGCTATTTCTAGCATCATTTCTCAAGAAACTCAACCTTCAATATTAATTATTTTCCCATCACAGCTAGAACATTAAGGGTTTAACTCAGTTGCCTAAACACAGAAGAAAACTACTGGTTTTTGAAATAGTCTAGGTTACCTGACATATCCTCACATGGATGAAAAATATATCATAGCATCTATAGGAGTACCTTACTCTCTGGGAAATGCATTGGAAGTCATAGTAGGCTTCAGAAGGCAACTAGCATGACATTAGTTGCTGAACTCTTGAACTGAATTGTACTCTATTACCTCATTGACTCCAGTGCTATGTGTGTTCTAATCTGTGTTCTTTTCAGGTTAATTGATTAGATTAGAAGCACTGGATTTATTCTTAATTTTCTTCCTGCAAATGCAAAAAATAACTATGGAATACTTCTTGACCTTCTCCATCAATCCAGTTTCTGCAAACTCATGCAATATACCCACTATAGAAGATTGATGTCTAAAGGAGCTGAGAAAAAAAACTCCAAAGCAATTTAATCAGGGATGAGATAAGAAAAGGATTTAATTCAGCAACAAGACGGGGGCGTACCCCCTGTGCCTCAGATGTTCCAGTTTATAATATTGCCTGTCCAATCTGAATTTTTCCCACCTGGTGGCTTTTGCCCTGATCCACCCCCATCCTGCCCCCTGGGAATTGGGGCTGGGGGATTTTCAAGACCCTCCCTTCATCAACCATCATCTTCTTCAGAGTACAAGGGGTACACAGTGACCTAGTTCCTGATCATGTTCTGTGGTTTGGGTCAAGATACAAGCATTCTTCAAACAGAACAGGCCTAGCTAAGAGTGAGACTAAACATATTCTAATAGAATCCAGGGGTAGAATTGATATGGGGAGCATGGAATGGGGTAATAGGGTTGGGGAATGTGTGTAGTTTCTGTGCTAAGGGTAAGGGAATAAGTGCTGCTGTTTCTAAATCTACTTCTACTATATAACTACTTATAAAACTTATAAAAATTAGAAGAATCAAAAAAACCTAAAAGGACCTTAAGGCATCAAGATAAACTCCATTTTTAATTAAGAAACCTTAATGAAGGTATCTATATGTCTACATATTGAAATTACAAACTCAAACTATGGTCAATAATCAGCTCAGTTCAGTTACCCTTATATTTCTGTTCATTACCATTTAAGTTGTAAGAATACTTTGACTAGGATCTATCTGATATTTCAGATTGGAGAGAGGTTGCTATAGGTCTTGTGTCATATATGGAAATCCATGAATCCTTGTTGATTATCTCTGAAAGTCTCAAATTAGTGCTAAAGGTCTATGATTAGGCAATCGAGTTAAGCCCCAAGCTGAATTTCCTTCTGGGCTTCATTGGCAATAACGAAAGCTTTGACACTAAATCTGCATACCACAGATAAACAGAAACCTAAATATGGGTGCTTGGAGCTCAGGCCCAGTCTTTATTTCGTTCTTATTTTCATTGCTGTAGTTTATATCAAATACTATAATAATACTTTCACACACCCTGGTTAACACACTAGCACCTAGAAGTGGAGACAGAAATACAGTGCAGACAAGAAAACACACACATAAACAAACAAAAAAAAAAGGAAAGCATCAAGGTTTAGTTTCCTTTCTTGACCAATTTATGTTCAGACTCACTGTGAAGTAGAAAAGCCAGCACCACTCTCAAACAAACAATGAAAACTATGATGCTGTTTCATATGAAGTTAAACAGTGTTGTGTTCTTACTTTTGAACTTTTCTATTTAGGCACAAGCAAAGTCAGAGGCCACCAAATACATATGAATCCAAGTGAAAACTAGACAAATTTTAAGACTTCTTAAGCACTTTTGTTGTATTTACCACTAGTCTGAAGAGTCAGAACTATTCACCTCAATCACAAGGTCCTACAGCAGCCAGTGCAGGGTAGAGGCATCTTCGCTACTGAGTCTGAACTCAGAAGCACAGCACTATAAGCAGTTTTATTATGATTGCAGAACCTGCTTCACTTCACCAAAGCATGCTACCACTTCCCCATTTCAAGTATGTTTCATAGTTGAAATATACTCAAAATCATAATGATTCATGCCACATTTTCCTCAGTCATTTTTTTCAGGCACTACTCTTCTAAATCACCCTGGGCCATAGTATTAAAAATCTGCAAAAATGCTGAGGTGAACAAGTCACTTCCTTCACTGTACATTCATCTCTCTGTCCATAAAGTGGGAAGTATGATATCAACCTCTTCTGCACAGAGATCCAAGACTGACTGATAAAAACCGTATGAAAGAAATAGCTATTACTACCATTATTTAAAAAAGGGTCCAGAAGACTTTTCTCCTTTTGGATGACAAATGTTGAATTTTAGGCACCCCTGTGGTGTTTTTCAGAATTGCTTAATAGTGGGCGAGATTTTCAAGCGTACTCAGCTCAGACCTAAGTATGATTTCATTGAAGTCAATGGGAAAGCTCCTGCTGACTACCATTGTTGTTCTTTGATACTGCTGAAGTTGGAAGAATAAAAGTTGAATAGTAAAGCACCATAAAAAGGTCTTTGGTTTCTATACACAACTGATATATACAAATGTTTTTTAAAGTAAAAGTTAAATGAATGAATTTAGCACCTAAAACTGAAGAAAAATTAGTATTTTGAATAATCAGCATTGTAAATATATAAAAATGTGTAGAAATATATTACATCTGCAAATACGGTGTAAAAATAATGCTTAATTATTCAGCTAATTTCCACATGAAAACAGATATAGATGACCTTCAGTCTTTCATACAGCAATTTACAGTGTTATTAGAGTAATCCTTAAACTCTTACATATAATTGTAGTGTTTATGGACACTGGATCCACTTTATGAACTTCATAGGAGAGAATTCTGTATTCAGGTTCATAGGAAAAAAACCATATATGTAATTTTTGGGGTTTATTGCCTTTTCATCCAATTAGCTTAAGTAGTTTGTGAGTGTAGCAACATACACACAAATGTCCTTGTTATACAGCACTAGATGAGTACAGCTGTTTTGAGACTTACAGGAAAATGAAGAAACCAAAACCAACACAATATAGATGAGAAAATGCATAATAATAAGAATGACATGTTCCAAACTCCAGCAGAGGCAAAAGTATAGTTAGCTTACACACAGACATTTCTAAAATGACAAAGTAACATGATAAGAAAATTACTTGACAAAATAATCAGAATAATAATACAAGGGTCTCTGAGTACAAAAAAGCTGTTATGTAGTATCATAAAAAATGTACAGAAGAAATGATATCAGAAAATTGTGCTTGAGAATATAATACCTGTCTATTTTTACCATATTTACCACCATCCCCCACAAAGATGAACAGTGTCCTCATTACCATTTGTAATGTTCCTATTAAGTAGAGGCAGCATTAGACATATTAATGTTTGGTTCTCCTTTAATTTATGATTCTCTCTCTACTTTAATGAGATCTGCTCTACAGCTCATAAAATAATTGTTATGGTAAACTGACTTTTTAAAATTAGCTACACACCAGTTGGTCCAGAAACCTATTGCTCTGGACTATTCATGCACAAAATACCTTTATGTGAAGCTCTTTCCAAATGTGTAATGACTGGAGTAAGTCCAGAAGTTTTCCTGCAGAGTGTCTCTGCATGATTGCCATTGCAAGCAGTCTTACAGTTTCTTTTCACAACAAAGTTATGGTCAGGGTTTCTGCAATGTAGAAATGCTGACACTGCTTTCAGCCTCAACAATGAAAACCATAGTGCTGTCTCTTACAAAATTAAAGTACTTCCTATTAAAAAAGAGATGTTCTAAACTCCCTGTTCCACCCTCCTAGGTCAGGTTTCTGTTAGAGAATTTTTACAAGAAATCTCAAAATGGGGGGAAAATTATCAGATTTCCTGATTCTCTCTACCATCTCATTAAGTTCCTTCGGTGTGATTCAGCACTGCTGTTTGCCCCCCAGACCAAATGTCCCACTGAGACCGTTATTCTATCCCAAAGATTTCCTGCTGTGAGTGCCAGTTTAGGTCACAAACACTGTTTACCAAAAATACTTTCTAATCAGCCCTAGCTTGCCAGGAAAAATAAATCCCAAAACTTGAGGCAACTGAGATATATCATATTTTAGGAGCTACATAAATTAGAAATACTGAAGAAAGTTTAACGACCAAGACATGCCAATAGGCAAACTTAATCTCACATAAGTATCATATAAAAATGTGCGTATGCAGTTCTGTTGTCACTCATTGAAATGCAAATGCTTCTTTCTCTGTCACATGGATCAAAAGCGTAATGGGGAACTGGTTTTATATCCTAGTGAAGGAGACAAAAATCCCTTTCCATTGCAGCTTACATTTTTCTTGCTCTTCAGCTCTTACAATACCCTCTGTAGAAGATAGAGACAGCAGACAAATAGGGAGTTGATCTGATTGAAGCCTCTGCAGACTTCCTGAATGTCTGAGTATCTTGACTTTACTACCCAACAGGTCTACTTTCTTTTCCTTTCTCAGCAGAGGAATTTATAGACAGAAGTTGTAATTGAACATGGTGCAGGGAGTTGGAGTAGTCTGATAACCCTTCTGGAGCTTCAGCATTCTTAACAGAACAGAAATTTGCATTCTTAGCACTTTTTTCCCTGGTGTTTTTTTTGTTTGTTTCTTTGTTTGTTTCTTTATTTTCTGTAGTAAAGATCAGGAGTATATGTTTGAAATGATCAAGTCTTAATCCTTGTTCTAATCCACTCAGAAAAGAATCAAACCTAATACCTATATACTACACATGAACAATAAATTGTGCAGCTCAGATCTTCATCCATGGGACTCTTGTAACATTTTTTGACATATTGTAGAATATAAAACGAACATAGTGTCTCTGCATCTGGAATCAAGCTCTCTGTCCCACCCAAGAAAAGACATTAAATGTTAGAATACAGAGCTGTAGATCTTCGCATGCTTGGATGTCTCACACTGGTTTGTATGTGCACACAAGATGAACAGAAAAGAGAGAAAAAAGCATCCAATTTGCTAAACAAGGCACTCTCCCGGGCCCCCTATCTTTCAACAATGTAAGGCTGAATGCATGCTTTAGTTTCAACTCTAATCCTGATGAAGAGGAAAACACAGAACAAAGGGTGAAATGTGTTCCTGAAAGAGAACCCTTCATTATGCACCTCCATCATTCAGGGGTGCTTGGGTTTTCTGGATTGCTTTATGGGGAAAGTTTCAGGCATGTACTGGTAGAAGTGGCCCAAAAAAATCCTTTACTTGCTGCTGAAACAGTCATTAGAGGTAAATATCAACATTTACCCACCACTGTAACAACATGACCTATAGGAATTAAAATGTTTCATGCCTTTCTTGGACCTGTGAACAGTTTATTTCAGCAACAACATTGCCTAAATTGCATCCTTTTTACAATAAAAATCTGCAGGCATTATGCATTTCCGAGCAGTCAGAGCAATTAATAGTCACCATAATAAAAGTATTTTTCTTATTTCTACTACTAATGGAACTTTACTATGATTTTTGTCTAAAAAATCATAAAAGGTAATGGACTTACATCAAAGTGAAAATAAACTGTTGTTTAACTTTCTACTTATATAATTTTGGTCCTGCTTCTTTCCAAAAGACCGGATTAAAACCATAGCAAAAGGCTTTTCAGGAGTTAAAGTGTTAAAAAAAATTATCCAGTACTTATAGAAAACAAACAAAAACCCCAACAAACAAGCAAACCAAAACCAAAACCAATCATGATGGCATTTGGAAATGCTCTTCCGGTAGTTTGAAGATTAACCAACTCCCTCTCCAAAAGCCCTAGAGAAATCTTCAAATGTTGGTAAATATTCAGCAAACAGGGAAAGAAAAACCAAAACAACAAAACACCAGCATCATAGGATTATCCAAATTGTCAATAAACATAAACATTCAGCACTCTTACCCAAGAAGACACAAGTCACATCACTAAACCTGTAGAAACATTATGCAATGACAGTAATCAACTGTCATCCTGAGTCACAATTTTTGTCATCTTTTTGCAATGAAAGAATTGGCAAAAAAAGTCTCAATCAGACTTTTGAAATTTTTCTCATTTGAATTGCCTGAGCCTTGAAGGTTCTTTAAATGTATACAGTATCTGCCTCCTCTGAAAATCTTAATGTCAAAATGTGAAGATTGGGAAAAAAAAAAAAAAGCCCATCTTCAATCCATTCAAAAAGTCTGTTGAGATATAAAAAACATATTAAATATTCAACTATACGTAAACATAATTTCAACTCATTTAAATCAGAGGTGCTCCTCCCCTCTCTGAAACAAGGAATCTCTCTTAACTTTGTGTAAAACCAGCTGATACATCAAGTCTATTGCATAGTCAACCACCACAAGTTTAATTCCCTATGTTTATCTTTTGCTCTGTAGGTCTGTCACATGGGATATAGAGAGGAGGCTTAGAGAAAAATAGATGCAAATCTGTGAAGGATTAGGCTTTAGTATCTCCCTTCCTCATGAAACAACTGTTTCATTTTCCAAGGGTGATATTTTTCTTGATTTCTGGAGCAAAGATGAAATAAAAAATATTAAACTTGATATCTGAATTTTGTATTACTTGAAAAATAGGAACAAACCATCTATATTGTTGCATGTAATATTGACAAGATAACTAGAAACAAAGTACTAGAAATTTGTGACATAACTTACGTGGTAGTACTACTGTGACTTTTGAACAGTTATGCTGTATTTTAACTCTAAAAACTTAATCCTTGCTCTAAAAGAGAAACTTAGAAAATACAGTTTAAAGAACTTTGGTGCAGAGAGTCAGTCATAATACCCCAAAGCAGGATCAGCTAGACCTTTGTTTATGTCTACACAGACATGTCATTAAGTGATTAAGCTCTGGCTTTTTCTTGACATACATTGAGCATCTGAAATTTATTTGTTAAAACTAAGTAGATGACCTGTGATATTCTTCAGTTAATATTGCAGTTCCCCTGTAGCACATTCTATTTGTGCTATAAATTTCTGGTACAGTCTCTGAGGGTATTTTAAAATTAGAAGGAAATAAGTATATACAGAGACATTTAAAATTAATAAATCCTTAGGGAGAAAAACAGACTCGTTATATACTTAGAGGAAGGGTTTCAATCAATTGAAATATTTGTATTTGGAAGTTCTTTCACTCACTGCTAGTTTTGGTCCCAGGATAATGGATGGGAAAGAAAAGGAAATGTTATTTACAAACACTTTTATTAATTACATATAAGAAACAAACTCACCACTGTATAATAGCAATATTTAACGGAGAGTAGAATGCAGAGGATAGAATGTGATTTTGTTTGTGTAGCCACAGAAGGAGAACAAGCCTGAAAGTCAATGTAGTTTCTGCTGGAGTAAGGAGTTAATGATTTGTTTTATTTTTTAGGAAGTGTCTTGTTCCTTCTTTTCTTTTGTGAACTCACTTGAAGTTTTGCAGAGAATATAAAGTGAGTCAAACATTTCTATCAAAGTGAAAAACCCCAAATCCCCCAAAATAAGTAACAAACAAGGAAACAAACAAAACCACAAAAAAATCCCAAACTGGAAATAGGTTTACACTGGGCATTATTAGCATTAGTATTTTTACCACTCTGGACAAGATATTGAACAACCCTACATCTGAGGGACTCATACAAATCCAATAGTTAAGACTATTGTACAGTCATATCACAGGAAAGAACTGAAAGTTCTTTCCATAACCAGCTACACAGTTATCTTTCAAAGTAACTAACCAAATATGAAAACCAGTAGAAATTCAATTGACCCCATATACCTGCTAAGTCAATTTAATAAATTACATTGAATTCTATGCCTACATCCTCTGAGAAGAAAACAAAAACCAAGAACTTCAATGTGACCTAATAAATGAAGACAAATATGGAGGAGATTCATTGAATAAATGATAAGGTATGTTATAGGCAAAACACATCATAAGGAATAATATGAGTTGATTTACTCATCTGCGTTCTAAATTGAGTGTAGTCACTGAGGCTAAACACCTGGTAAGCTCACTGGAAACATATGTTCAGTTTGTAAATTAGAATTTTATTTTTTCTTAGAGAAAGGAATGCTAAAACAGTGCAAAAAGAGAAAGTACAGCGTAAGCAGCATGTGATTTTGGTGCCATCACCAAAAATATCAGTCAGTTCTGATTATCCACAATAAAATAGGTTATAAACAGAGAAAAAAAAGATAAAAAAGAGGGAAATATATAATCTAGAAGAAATTTGCCATATGAGAAACTTAAAATCTAGTACTGTATAATTTACAGTAGATCTGAAGGAAAAAAGTACCCTCTATACCAGTAATGCATTAGTATAGCATAATTTGAGCTCTCTTTTACTCTCTTCCATTCTTTTAAAATCAAAAAAAAAAAAGAAAATTCCAATATTAGAATAATATTACCATTCTGTGATTCTGTGGAATGAAAGGAAAGCAGCTGCTGAGATGAACCTTTCCCTTATGTTCTAAGTTTCCTCCGTAGACAAAGCAAAGAGAGAAAATCTAATAAGTTATTAGGTGTAGTGGGGGTACTGATGTTTTGTTTCCTTTTTTTTTGTTTTCCTTTTTTTTTTTTTATTTCCTGAACAATAGGAACATGAGAGATAAGTTCTTGAACCTTAGTTGCACACAGTATTTGTTATATATATTTGTTATATGTCCTGTCAGCATTAAGACTGCTTGTTTATCTACACACTCAGATTCATAAGACATTTACCTCCCTGGTGCCTGCTGTGATCCAAGTCTGGTGCTTCCATGAGGCACTTAGCAGTTTATAGCAATAAATAAGAAATAGCAATGAACTACATCTGCTAAGTACTCACTCTTAACAGATGTGTGACATAAGTAACTGGAATGCTTCCGGTTTAAAACAATGGAAACCAGATTAAAAAAAACAAATCAATCAACCAACCAAAAAACTCAACAACAAACCAAAACACCCTCAAAAAAAAAACAAACAAACAACCACAAACAACAACTACAACAACAAAAAATAAAACAAAACCATACAAACAAACAAAAACCAACCAACCAAAAAACAAACCCACAACCAAAAACACTTTGGAAAAATAAAAAGTTCAAGGAAAAACTACCACTTTTTGTATTGCACAATGAGATTGAGGAAGCAGACTACTCTGGGGTCAAACAGCAGCTCAGCATTAATTGGTAGATCACATTAAGAATCTATAAAGCAGCTCTGTTATCCAATTTGCTGAATAGTTTGAAGACATGGAGTAGTGACGACATACATGACTCCTAGACAAATGTCATCTGCACCATCTGTGGACCATATTGTGCATCAGATGGTAGGATAAAATTTTCAATAAAAAAGTTTCAGAGCAGAGTTATGTTCCAGGAACTGTAGCCATGATCATTATAGAACAGCTGCACTGGGCTGGTCATGCATCTAGGATAGAAGACAGTGGTATCCAGCGGCAGCTGGTGTGCTGTGGACTTAAAGAAGTAACATGTAACCAGGAAAGAGATGAAACACTTCAAGGACACATTGAAATACACCTTTAAGTAGTAGAAATTGTAGGATTGGTACGTCACAGTCCAGGTTGAAGGGAGTCAGTTGAATCTAAATTTCATAGCAGAAACATGCATGATATTGCTAACCTGTTGTCAAGCACAGAGGTCTCCAGTTAAGAGATAGTCTCTGCTAGCCTCTGTGTTTGGTTTTCGCAGAACCCCAGATTAAATTAGATTGGTAAAGACCTCTGACATTATCAAGCCCAACTGTTGGCTAAACACCACCATGTCAACTAGACCATGGCACTAAGTCTTTCCTTAAACACTTGCAGGGACAGTGTCTCCACCACTTCCCTTGAGGGTCCATTCCAATGTTCAATCACCCTTTCTTTGAAGAAATTCCTCCTAATATCCAACTTGAACCTTTCCTGGCCCAGCTTGAGACTATTTCCTCTTGTTCTATTGCTAGTTGCCTGTAAGAAGAGGTCGACCCCCACCTGGCTACAACCTCTTTTCAGGTAGTTTTAGAGAGAGAAAAGTTTTCCCCTCAACCTCCTTTTCTCCAGGCTAAAAAAGGCCAGCTCCTTCAACCTTTCCTCACAGGACTTGTGCTCCAGACCCTTCACCATCTCTATAGACATTCTCTGGACTTCCTCCAGCTACTTGATGTCCTTCCTGAACTGAGGGTCCCAGAACTGGACACAGCGCTTGACATGCAACCTCACCAATGCTGAGTACAGTGGAACAATCATTCCCTAGTCCTATCTGTTGGCCACACTATTTCTGATACAAACCAAGATGCCATTGTCCTTCTTGGCCATCTGGGCACACTTTTTGTCATGTTCAGCTGCTCTTGACCAGCACCTCCAGGTCCTTTTCCGCTAGGCCGCTTTCCAGGTACTTTTCCCCCAGCCTGTAGCACTTCATGGGGTTTTTGTGGCCAAAGAGTAGGACTTGGTCTTGTGGAACCTCATATTATTTGTCTTGGCCCATTGATCCAGCCTATCCAGATTCCTCTGCAGAGCCTTCCTACCCGCCGGCAGATTGACACTCCCACCCAACTTGATGTTGGATCTGGTTTCCTTAGGGCAACAGAATGCAAATCTGATCTTGGCAATTCAGAGTCATTTCTGATGCTCATGATCCTGTGCACCTGAGGAGAATAATTGCATCCATAGCAAAGAAAAGAGACAAAAAAATTTAAAAAATTCAACAGCAACGCTTAGGACTACACATGAAACCAACTGGAAAAAGATATCCCATTAATACACTTGGGATGATCCCCTGGTTTGGTTTTTTTTTTTTTTGGTTTGGTTTGGTTTGGGTTTTTTTTGGGTTTTTTTGGGTTTTGGGGGGTTTTTTGGTTTTTGTTTGTTTGTTTGTTTTTGTTTGGTTTTTTTTTGTTGTTGTTGTTGTTTGCTTCTTTTTGTTTGTTGGTTGTTTTTTTTCTGTTCTACCCTTTACAGTATTTCAGGACAATACCAAGGGAACTATTATTTTCACTCCTGAAGGAGAATGTAGGAAAAAACTTTGGTAAATGACAGAGAAAGGATTCTTCTGTGAAAATCAGCTCATAAGGATTGTCTCACAATTAAGTTGATGAGAAATAGTTTAAAGTGTCTGCATTAATTGCAGTTGAAGCAAAAGAAGTTAAATGTTTAGCACTAATTTCAAAGCCTTACTTTAATTTATAACCCTAGTATCACATTTTGTTTTTAAATAGTCAAACTAATTAATTATCTTATAAAATTGTTCAAATTTCTAAGTGATGACAGAAAATGTTTAATTAACTTCAATAGATTTGAGATCAGGCTTTCAGTACGTCTAAATTCATAGAACTAAAATATTTGTTTATGTACACCCTCAATTGCATTCTGAATTGACAATAAAACTTTTCAGTCTAATAAACAAAATAAGTTTCCATGGGCTTTTTAAAAATATTCAACTCAAATTATCCATCATGGCTAGGCTTCGCGAAGGAAGATTTGGGACAAATTATCCAGTGCAGGAATGAATATACCTTCTTTTCACTATATGCTATTTATTTGTTTATTTTCTTATTCAATTACTTATTTTTTACATTTTGACTCTGAAATTCTCATTGTGAAATTAATTATCAGAAACTGGTAAACATACAGGGAAACTATTAGCACTATGACTAAATAAAAGAAAAAGATATTAAAAGAAAAACATCTTATTATTCTTTCAAAATTGTGGTCAAAATAGGTGTGGTCCATCTAACTAAAAGCAGATGTTCTTTAGGGTTTTAGATGTCCTAGTACTCATAAGAGCTGTAATAACGCCCTCTTTCCCACGTTCACATGCACACACACAAAGATATATGCCTATAGTCAGAATTTATCTGCCATTAGACACTGAGATTTAAAAACCACCAACATCTGCAATACAGCCCTCTCACATATATTACAACTAACATTCCACTTCTAGATTTATTCATAATATGCTCTCACTGGCTACATACTAATTACTTCAGTTTTTCCTGGACAGACAGTGGGTACCAACCAAGACTGGGAAATCTTTGTGTGACACTCATGTTCTGTTGTTCTCAGTCTGCAACCATGCATACCTATCTTAGTATCTGAATTATAATGATATTTTAAAGACCTTAAAAAGAGAACATAGGTCTTGAGGGAAGTGCAGGTGACTGACAAAAAGAAGGCACAGATTAGACGAAGATTATATGCAGACAATGGCAGGTTTTACTGGAAATTCAGGGTTGAGTCTAGCTCATGTGATCAGTTAGACAGGAATCTACAGCCAGACAGGGCAAACTTTAGACAACGAAACGAGGATGCGCTGCTTCTGTACAACGGAGGAGAGGCAAGTGACAGTTCAGAAGAGGTTAGAAAACTGGTGATCTAAGTATATCATGATATCCCTCACCCTGCTTGATGGTTGTTGTGTTGGAGCATTGCATTCAAGACACCCTGGTCTCCTTGGGGAAGTGGAAAATCATGAGGGACGAGCTTCCCTTACAGCATATATTCAGCGAGCCACGTGTGCATGGGTCTGACAGCTTAAAAACTGGACTGCATATTCCTTCTTCTTTGGAGTTATTTCCCTACTCTTCCCTACTTTTTTGCATCAACATTTCATGATCGAGTCTTACATTCACACTGTTGCATAATGGTCTCAGACATCACAGGGAGACATTCCCCAGGAAAATATCCATCCTGATCTTGGCTACAGCAAACACAAACATCAAGTATAACACCTTTATTTTTCCTTTCCCTTTTCTTCCTTTCTTTACAGACAGTCAAGCTCATCAAATCCTATCCTGTTTTCTGGTTCCTTTCAAAAACCCTCTCATTTTGTGAAAGCAGTTGCTCTACATAGTTACACCCAACTGTACACCCTGTGACACCCTTGAAAAGTAGAATTTCCCCTCAAAATATGGATGTACATCCTGTAAAGATAATCTACAACAAGTCTTGAAGCAAGTCAATGCCATTTTTCAGACATTGTTGTACAAAACTGAATTAATGGACAATCTGGGTTGCAGGAGGGTCTGTAGGAGGAAAAGAGTGCCCTTTCCACCAATGTTAAAAAGATTCAGATACAAAGAGTTCCTGTAGGATTAAAAGGCTTATGATTTGCTAAAATATGACACATCCTTTGGATATCTTAGATTTTGCAGTAGAGCAAAGATAGGTATGAACAGTGAAAGACTACACAAGAACTTGACATCCATTTCCTGCAGCCAGAAGGCTAAAATGATGCTAGAATAAAACTGGGGAAAAGCAGGCAGATCATATAAAAAGAAAAATGTGCTTATTTCACACACCAGCAGAAATTAAGGGTGGCAAAGAAATACATTTCACATATGAGGAGATCTGTCAGGGGAACCTTTCACTAGTTTTTTATTATTCTCCAGTGGGATTATATACATACCTTATGGAAGTAGAATGCTCTGGCTTGGAAAGGACACATCCATCTGCACTCTGATGTTCATTCTAGTTTTTTGATAGTGGTGGTAGGGCTATCTTGGGCTGTCTAAAGGGGTCAGTTTTCCCCAGCAGTAGCTGTGAAGGTGCTGAGAGGTCTCTCAGCACAGCTGTGTTGATGTTCAAGGATGGGCTAGAAGAAGTCAGGGGAGGTCCTCCCACATCTGACATATTGCCATCTACACTACAGTCCTCTGCAGTAGGAGCTGATGCAGCAAATAGCCTATTGCAGGCTTACCATTTGGGGATTAACATAGCATAACACCTCTTTGGAATTCTAAAGAAAGTTGTAGGTAGTTCTTGTCTCCCATACTACTATGCTTGTTCTAGACACGGCTCAAAAGCAATATGAGGACATTCTAACTTGGTTCATAGTGCTCAGCCTACTGTTCAGAATGTCTGTTGGCTGGAAGGCAAATGCTGTGATTTAGCTCTCACCATTTTCTACTTCTTAGGAAGAGATGAAGATGACCCATTTCACCTGCATTTCAGGCTCAGGTATCCTGTTTTGAGAATAAGAATCTAATTGATTTTACCCAGTGAACGTGTTGATGAAGCCAACATTTGTCTGAGTCCATGAGCAGTTTGTTGGATGGAGATGTGTGAGGAACTTACAAACATGTGCAGATCCCACACTGTAAGCATTAAAAACCCTATTAAAACTGATGGAGGTAAACCATGAGAAGAGGTAGTGCTGATGTACAGTTGGCTGCTCTGTGGTAGATCTGCAACTACTATGCTATAATTTAACCAGTCTAAATCTTTTTATGTAAAGAACTTTGTTCCCCTTTCCCTCTATATATAGTAATTGTTGGTTGCACAGCAGGATTACTTGGGGGCATATGAGTTTAAGGATTTTACGATGTCTCTGATTGCCATATCCTTTCATCCTTATTTGGTGTAATGACCACAGACATGAAAACTACTGCTTGAGCTAATCCGTTTCCCACTGAAATCAAAGGCAGTTTTTAATACAGGGACCTTTGCAGAATAAAGATACCTTGAAGAAAAAAAGTGCACGTATCACAAAATTTTACAAATTCCTCTCTAGACAGATCTGACAACTGTTTACTTTTGGCAAAATATCAGCTCCACAGCCTTAAGATCAGATTAGTTGCTGTCTATCACACACAAAAAAAGGAGGTGGCAAATGCAAGAGAAGGGCAATGAATTCAGAATTGCCCCTCTGTGCCCATGGTCTATTGTCGTATTTATTTTAGCATAATCACAATGCCATAAACTTTCAAAATACAAAACCACCATCACAAATGGCAGCTTTAGGTATTCAATAGATTCAGCAGCAACCAGTCTCTAGTAAAGCCAGATAGACTGTTGGAAACTAGTCAGGAAATAGTGTTTTGGTAACTTCATGTCATTAAAAATGCAATTTTATTCTCATTTCTGTTTGTTTTCTTTTTTTAATGATTCTTTTTGTTGGTGGTTGGTTGATTTATTGGTTCAAATATCCAAAAGCATGAATGGCTGGTTGTTGAACAGAATTTCTGTAATTTTGGAAATGTACAGACTGAGACCTCATTAAATCAGTAGTATCCCTTTTGAAATCATCCATGTCTACTCCCAATGCTAATGTAGTTGAATCAGTAATTATGCAATTGTTCAGAGTAAAGAATTACAGAGTCTGTGACTGCAAGCTTATTATAAATAGTAATCATGCATTTGATATTCTACAAATGCAGAAAAACTCAATTTGTTAGCACTTTCCATACAAGAACCATATATTAACTGAATGTGTATTTGTGTAGAATTATTGCTTGTAAGTTTATTGAGTTTAGCCTTTAGCATGGTAATTGAACCATACATAGTAGGACATCCGAAGAAAATGCAATATTAGCAATATACTTCCCTGCAGCTATATGTTTTACAAAGAAAAGAATGAAATCTAAAAATCTTGAATATATGTTCCACAAAGTTTGTTTGTTTTCTTTTTGAATCAGAGGATGCTTGAACCACATTAGCTTCATCTTTCTTTCACTTTTGCTCTGCTTATAGGTTTCCATGTTTTCAGTATTAGTGATGGGTAATTTGACATGGTAGAGTATCCAGAGACTTTGCAGCTGTCAGCTGCAAAGTTTGGAATAGGTTCTGCAATCAGATTCTCCATAAAGGAGATATCTAATGTGGTTAAATTTGGGAATAAAAGGATTCTTTCTGGAGATCTTCAAACATAGCTGTGTACGTGTTAGGGAATTTGAGATTATTTTATAAGCTGTTCCACTACATACCTAAAACTAAGTAGCCAGAGACCTATCTAAGATTATATTCCCTTAAAATCCATATATCCAGGTCTCCTCATGTTTCAGTTTATTTTCAGAATGAGTTTTAGACCCACCATGAGGCATAACTGTTCACAATTTCATTTGGTGTTGTTCTTAAAGAATGAAGGAAACTGTGTGTTGCTGACTCAGCAAGTAGGTAGCTCTGGCTGAATGAATAGACCATTGTGGCTGGATTTCTTTAACCTCACACTGAATTAATTTAAATATCAGACATATTAATAACCCAGACCTTTCTGCAGAATGTTGCATATGAAAAGAAATGCACCAATTGCTTCAAGGCATTACACCTGTATCTTTACCAGCTGTGCCCTTTTGTGGGGGCTAGAAGAGTCTGAATTGTTTATGAGGAGAGTAATTCTTTGTGTACCATCTTTTCTTTTTCTTCTTTTTTTTTTCCTCTTTGCTAATTGGTAGCAGATAATTCTTAATTATTTGGACCTACAGATTACTTATCCATAGCTAATGATTTTATAAATTTTAAAATTCAGTTGTCAACTTAGTGCTCAGTTACTGAAACTGTGCAGTATTGTTTCTGGTCTCTATATTCATATAGCAGGCAAAAGAGTAATGTCTCAAAAATAAATAAAAAAATAGTAATCAAAAAAAAAGGTTTTTCTTAGAAGGAATGTGAATACCAAATGGAAGAAATTCAGAGAAGAATGGTAGAATGGCACAGCCTTGCCATAATTCTGGATACCCCTTTTTCATAAGAAAATAGAATTAAATGTGCTGTGTGCACAAACCTATGTATGTAGGTGGGTCATTTTTTATGGTGTTACAGAGAGAAAAAGACTTAGAACATATTTTTAAGCCCTTTCACAATAATTTCCTTCATTAAATACAAACTTACTTTTTTGATTGCTACAATAGTTTACTTCTTCCCTACACATATGGCCTTAGGTTATCCCCTTTCCTTTCTGCCACACTCTCTCTCCTGTTCTCCATTGTGAGATCCTTGGAATCCCTTTCTACAGCCTGTGAAGGATGTGGTACAGGTAAATATAACATAGCAACATATTCAGTTTACTGTTGAAATCCTTGAGGATTGATGTAAGAGAAAGTAAATTGTAGGAGGAAACCTTAGGAAATGGCTGGTGGAAACAGTGCTCATCTGGTATTCCATAAAATCACAGACTATTTTGAGTTGGAAGGGACCCTCAAGGATTATTGAGTCCAACTCTTAAGCCCATACGTGGATCATACCAAAAACCTTGGTTTTATGAGCACCATGCTCTAACCAACTGAGCTAATCTCAGGGTCATGTAACCAAAACTTAAAAGAACTGTCCAGTTTGAGTAGGCACTATGAATACTCAACTGTCTCAAGTTCATACTACCATTGTATGGCATTGCAGCACTTTACCTCTCCAGAAAACATCCAAGGCAATAAGGTGGGAGGAAAGCACAGGCCAGGGCAGGACAGAAAATGGACTGGAATGGAAGGAAAGGGAAGGGAAAGGAATGGAAGGAAATAATTGTTCTATGGAATATTGCAGTGAGTGAAACAACAGTAGAAGATGAATTTCCTTGAAATGCTGATAAAATACTGGCTACTGGCTTTTTTAAATAATCAAGAAAATTCCCATTAACTTTGATATATCTAAGATTTACCAAAAACAATTTCTAGTTTTGGCAACAATAAAATTTTGATTCTTTCTACAATACCAAGATGGAAACTGACTATGAAATATGAAAAAACACTGTTTAGTGTACCAGATTTCTGACTCATCTGTTAAATCAGCTATTCTAAATATTATCCTTTGAGTGCAGAGTTTCTCCCTATCACATCCAAGGCTTAATATGTCATTACCTGAGAAATTAAGAATGTATGTTTGTTTATGATATCTACAGTAAGCAAAACTTAAGTACTGTACTATGCATTCCTTTTATGGAATTTTCATGTACTGATTTAAAGTACCGATCTCATATTAATTTCACTTGCAGATAAAGGCAAAAGGTCATTTCAAAGCTATTGGGGGACTCCGAGTTGTATGAAGAAAATTTCCTTTAAATTTGGGTTATGTGTAAAGAGATGAAAAACACATAAGAAGACACGTTCTTAAAACTCAGATCACTAATAAATATTGTTATAGGTATATATTTAGACAAGAAAAGAAACAGTTATAATTCCCGTACAGTACTTACCCATTTTAACATTATCACATGGTTGTACAAACAGGATTATAACAAGCAAAAGAAAGCATTTTATTTAATGAATAAATAATCAAAAAGCATTGGTGAGGATAGTCTTAATAATATGCTGCTTCATACAGTTTAAAGTACATCAAACAACAAAATCCATAGTCCCAAAATTCCATTAAATAATACTGAGTAATTATGTGACTGATAATATTTATGTATATATATATATATATAATATATATAATATATGTGTGTATATAATCATATCATTATGAGTAATTAAGGTATCTATTTACATGCCATGCAATATTAGAATGTGTTGCAATACCTAGGCACAACAGGCGGATTTAAGAATGGCTGTGGTAAAAAAAAAAAAAACAAACAACTTATTTTTGAAAATGAGTGACATTACTTTAAGTTCTTTCTTTTCATAATATACAATGAGAATTTGAGATCCCTTCTGACAGCTAAAGACATCCTTGTGTTTGCTATTGTACAATTAGGTAGCTGTATAAACTTAAAGCTGCAATTAGAACCATGAGATGCTGCAGTTAAGAAGGCATTCTTGCTTCAAAACTTAGCATATGGCATGCTTGTCTGTGATATTCTTCTCATTGCAGACCCAGTTATGTGAAATATTGAGCTTCTCCTACAAGAGGATGTTTACTCCTGTGTTCTAAAGAAGTTAAGTGCACTCAGTGTCTCAAGAGCTGCAGATTATTTGCAGGATGAGGATACATGTCAGCACATAAATTCTATTACTGCCCAGTAAAGTGATGTGTCTGTATCAATTTAAAAAAAAAAAGCTTGTAATTCTTCATTTATTGGCATGTATTTCAGTTTATAAGAAAACTACACTGTGTTTTAAAAACCTGAAAATTGCAAATTTGCTTATTCTCAAGCATTTGCTAGTCCACTGCATACTAAAGGACTTGTTATTTCTGTTACTAATTATTGGACAGGTCCTGATATTTTACTTTGTAAGAAGCTCTGTAAGAGGTTCAATAAAGCCTGAAGGATCAGAATCTGGCCCTGTATGTTATGATCTTAATTTCAGCTCAACTGGTTGAAAATAAAGTATAGAATGGTGTCTCACAAAAAAAGCATTTTATAATATAAGAAACTGTGTTTAATATAAGGTATTATATTTCAGAGAAGTCAAATTGAAAAAAAAAATCAATCCACTCAAATAATGTGCAAAAAGGATATCTCATAATTTTACAAGGAAGCATCTACCAATCAGAGGGTTTTTTTGGAAAAAGAGGAAAAGTAAGAGGTGGTTTTAGATTATGGGCTAATTATACTTGACGGATACATCCACTAAGGTGGTGAGCAGTGCAAGTTAATAAAACTAATGTTAATTGAGTTAGAGCTCAACTGTCCATGATATACTGAGCTGAATCACACCTCTGGGTGATGCTGTATCATGTTTTCTGTATATTAAAATGCCCTTCTGTGTTCTAGAACTGGTTTCCATTTTTAAGTTTTTCAGCACAGCAGCAATGATTACAAGCACATAAATTAATTAAAGTCAAGACTTTGGAACACGGTTCCACAGAAAAAGTATATTAAACAAGAAAGAATTGATCTATAAGTACTCGGTTGCTTTCACAGTCTGAATTGGCTCATGTGAGTACACGTGCAAGAGAATTCTCACTGCTTATTTTCCCATTCTAATGGAAGGATACATGACATAAGCAAGTTTATAATCTGAATCAGGTAAATAGTTTGTGGTCATGGGAAATCAAAATTTATACTTCTGTCTGAATTGGATATGACACTACTGTTGTGCTCTCATGCTAGTAGGAATACTTTTGTAACATATTTTGAGGTATCAGATGCTACTGTCTAAGGCTATTAGATGCTACCCCTGGCACGTCATGTGTCTTCTGGCACGTCATGAGTTCTGTGGCCTGTGGATCCCCTGACATTGCCTATTACCATGTTCAATGATTCTCACTGTGTCTTCTGTTTCATTAAAGCAACTAGTGCCTCCCTTTGCTCAAAATGTCCTAAAATTAAACTTCTGATCAATGTTATAATCTCCTTTTCCTTATTTCTTTTTCTCAAATCAGCTCCAGTCTTTATCACTCCTGCTCTTTACTCTCACATCGATATACATCTCCTGCATTTATGCAATTTATGCATCCAAAGCTTTCTAAGTTTCTCCCTTAGTTTAGTCTACTTCATGCTAAAGTCCTTAAGATTCCTTCTGCTCATGATTCCTAAGAAAAACTTGCTAAAAGTTAATAATCACATTAAGCAGGTAATATGAATATAATTTTCTTCATATCTATTTGTTAAAATTGATATATATTTCTGCTTACTCCTAATTCTGCTGCATATATTTCTTTGTCAGCCTTCCCACAGCCTTTCATAGAGTTCCAGGTGAAGTCCAACTACTGGCACTGAGTAAGCAATTTTTTTACCTATTTTTGTGAGGAAATACAGTACATAATCTGTCTTTCATATCACTTCATTGTACTGTGAAGTTCAATCACCTCACCATCATACTTTCTCTTCAAGTCACATTGTCTGTAAAGGATCTCAAGAAGGCATTTAGTACATCTGCTCTCTCTGACAAAGAGCAGTTATTCCTGTTAGGTGTTTTTCCTTTCTCTTCTTCAAAATTCCAAAACCATCTCTAGGCAATCTGTTCTAGCACAACATTGCTTAAACCACTAGAAAATGTTTCACACTTCAAGCCTGAACTTTCTGGAGTTTTTTACATGGTCCTGACTGCTCTACTTTAGCAAGAATTGGCACAGCATGGGATTAAGTAGGACTAAATAACTATGTCTACACATGCTTTCCATTTTCTGTTTGGGCTAGGGGCTTGGGTCAGTGACAGTAAAACTAAAGGACTATGAAAAAAATCTTTGGCAAATCTTTTTAGCAGTCCTTGTAAGTGTGTGTATTATGAAATAAATTATGAAATAAATAAAAAAATGGACACTCAGTCTGAAGAAAAAAAAGCTAGAACTGGCATCAGAGAAGCATCTGTATCATGACAGGTTATGGATAATTTTAACTAATGTTTAGCCCCAAAGATGGAAAACTGAATAGTCACCAATACTCAGCTGCCATCTCATTCTGTGCAGTGGAATTTTTTTTTTTAAAGCACCTCATCTGAGATATGACAGAATTTCTTTTTTTTTCTTCTTTTTTTTCTCTTTATTTCTGAATTTTTGACAGCCATGCTAGTACTACCGATTAAGCAAACCAAATGGTCGTGAATGAATGGGCACTTACTAAATATATGTTTAGGGCCAAACCCAGATTCTATAGAAACATCTGGAAAGCATTAATTCATCTTAAATGGGATTAAGATACAGTTCTCAGTGCTGAAGATATATATATTTCCTTCCTTCCTTCCTTCTTTCCTTCTTTCTTTCCCTTCCTCTCTCCCTCCCTCCCTCCTTCCCTCTCTCTTTTTCTCTCTCTCCCTCTTTCTCCTTGCTTTTTCTCCGGTCTTTTTTTTTAATAACTATTTCAAAGCTGAGTAAGCTTTTAAGATTCTAAAATTATACAGAACTTAAGAAAATGAGATAATTTCCACCTGCTAACAATTTAAAACCATGGTTTTTTTAGCTCCTCCTGCACAGGCTGATAATAGCACAAAGTACTGAAGGTTGGAACTGAATATGGTTCACTTTCTGTAGCAAGTCACATCTTTTACTTTCTGTCTGTGATAGAAATGTTTTCAAATACAATCTGTTTAAAAAGACACTCTTAATTTAAACTAGTTGGTGCTATTTGGGTGTTCAAATACTTGTTGTATTTCTGGTTTTAATACAGAACTCAGTGCATCTCATCTTTAAAACTCAGCATGTTCAAAAATAGCTTACTTCTGTTGATACATCTTTTTCAAGGTTGTTCAGGTTTTTTTCTTTTTCTCTTTTTTTTTTTTTTAACTGTGCTGCAACAAAAATGGTTATATAACCACAAAAATTTTCCTTACGGGAAAGAATTTACTGTATTTTGATATGACTTTATTCTACTCTCAAAAAAAGGACTAAGGTGTGCTGACTTTCCTATATGCTACCCCCATACTTGTACAAAGACTCATGCAAGGATGCTTATTACATGTGCCTACATATGTCTGACAAATCTGGGCTAGATCCTGTCACTTTTGTGCTAAGTAACACTTTATCCGATTCAAATACCTCATTTTGAATAAGTTCCTACTTGCATAGGAATGACAGAATACGGCCCTCAGGATTTATCATTTGTTGCATATTCCAGTCTTATACATATCTATATGAACCAAATGGACCATGACATGCTTAGAAAAATAACTGGAAATTCAGAACAAAGCAAAGAAACAAACCAACCAACAATAACAGAAAGGAAGAGAAATTAATGGGAATAAAGTCCCT
Source organism: Lepidothrix coronata (assembly GCF_001604755.1). Taxonomy (NCBI): domain Eukaryota; kingdom Metazoa; phylum Chordata; class Aves; order Passeriformes; family Pipridae; genus Lepidothrix; species Lepidothrix coronata. The sequence continues at coordinate 4,066,937 of NW_016690230.1, forward strand.
AAGGCATCTGCCCAAGAACTAACACAACACAATCAGGAATTCAGAACATTTATTGCAAAAGCTGAATAACTAAATAATGTTGAACTGGCAAAGCAGTAACAAGGATAACTGGTTAGATATTTATTCTGTCAAAGTCATCAAACACCCCTCACAAACTGACATAAGTAGTGCCATAAGCAATGCACCCCTAGCCCATTTTAAGCCTTTTATACTGTGGAGGGGAAAAAAGTGAACTGCTATATACAAAAGAATAAAGAAAGAAAAGAAAAGCTTGTGTTTTCAGTAAGAATAAAATCACCTTCAGATTAGCTAAATTTGTTACTTTAAGACTGATGTTTCACTGTGGCATAAATAACTTTTGATTTTTTTCTGTATGGACTTTTTTTGTTTTGCATGCTATTTATTTGTGTAAATCATCTTTCATGCCTTAAAAAAAACCATCTAAAAATGTTTGGATTTGGATTTGCTTTGCGTGCAACTTAGATCTCACTAACATTAGGAGTCACTCTACTAGTTTGACTGAGGTGATGTGATACTGGTACCTGCCAGGCATTGACCAACTATGATAACAAACAGTTAAACAGCAATAATTAGAGATTTAACCCTTTAGTTTCCCCCAACTAGCCTACCAGGAGAATGCTCTGTTACATCATGAAGGCACAACACATTAAATATTCTGTGGCTATGGTCTAAAAACACTTGTGTTACTACAACCTTAACGCAGATGAAGATCAACACAAATGCTGCTGTTTCAGCAATACATACTGTCTTAGGTATAGACACACACCTGCCCAATTGGAAAAACATTATTACTGTATTTTGCTCCTGTAGAATTTCCTCCATGTATTTCAGCTGGGATCAACATCAGCTACCACTCATTAAATGACAGACTACAGCTAATTTGATCTAGGATCCCAAATGAATAGCTTTCCCCCTCACCTGCCACCACACATTGAAATATTCTTTTGTTTTGCAATTTCCCTGTTTTATGAAACATAATGGAAATGAAACAAAAAACTGCTAAGTTTTTAAGCCCTTACACAAGTTCTTTCACTTCTTAATATAAAATAAAATAAAATAAAAATAAAAGAAGAAATTCTACCTGAATGCTGGCATGATTTGCTACTACATAGAAAGAAATTTTTCTTTTTCCCTTTCTGCAACCAACCTTTCTTCCCACCCCATCACTTTTAACACAAGTGGTTTGAGTTCCTTGGAACATTGTGTGTCAGACAGACTACTAACACAGAAACACCATCACTGAAAATAAAAGCAAAACAATAGGAAGCCAATGAAAGAAATTAAAAAGCAACTGTGAAACACAGAAATATGCTACAGTATCTTTTCAAGTGAACATTATAAGTACACAAAAGTTGTAAGTAATAATTGTTTCTATTTACAAGTATTTGAACGCTGATTGACTTATAAGTGTCCACTAACATTGTTAATAGCACAATAGGTTTAATGTTTAGCTTCAATTGTTTGCAATATGATCTCAAGTATAAAGGTCCCAGCATAGATCAATGACAACAAAAGTACAATTTTCTAACTGGATATGCTTTTCAATCTTTGCAATTCACTGAACTTTCATGCTCTCTCACTCTCCAAATGCATCTTCTGTTATTCATAGCAGCAGTCCAGGGTCAAAACCAAAAAAAACAAAAAAAGAATATTTGCAAACTGGAGAGATCTCTGCAGATTTTAATCATGTCTATTTAACAAAACCACACAACTAGTAGAAACACTCTTTCATGTTGCAGGACATCATACCTTCCACGACGCTAACATAAAGATATGCATATCTCTGCTAGGTGAAGCATAGTTCTAGAGGTCTATCCAGTACATAAAGCTCTGACACACACATAGTATTAGCAAGTCTAAGTAGGCTAAAGTCATGGGTCCAAAGTAATCATTTCTTATAGCTGGTGTTCCTTTGGACTCTCCACAGCTCCTGAGGCCTGTTTATAAGACTTCAAGTTGGCCAGAGGAATGTCAGTCATGTGGTTGCCAGTGTTGAAATGGCCCTCACTGGAACCATACTGCTTTCGGTCACTGAACTGATTTCTGTTGCTATCTTCTTTCCAGGTCCTGGTCAATGTATGTCCATTAACTAGTTTGTCCTTCTTAACCCATTCTTTCTGAGGTGCAAAGGTGGAGAGAGGAGACTTTGGCTGTTGGTATGGGCCCAAGCTAGGAGGCATCCAACAGTTGTCTGAGTGACCCAAAACCAGGCATTCTTGAGTACACATCTCTGTAGCTTCAGCTAATCCTCGTGGCCCAAGAGGCCCATCTGTAAATGAAAAACAAAGAGAAAGAAGAAAGAGGAAGAAAGGAAAAAAAAAAGACATAATATTAGATTGTGATATTTGTCATTAAACTTATACATAGAACTCATGAGAAAATTAACAATGATTCTGCAACAAAATATTGTGCTGGTAAATCCCATATAAATTTTCATTCTGTTAGAAAGTAGTTGCTTTGTAGGGTATAAGGTGTATATGCTACATACCTAGTTTCCAGAAGTGGAAATAAAGTTCTGTTATCCCTAAGTTATTGGTCTTAGATCCTACTATGAATAAACTTAAGTCTTTTTTCAGTCATACTAAGAAAATGAAGATAATTAAGTGAAAATGTCAAAGGAAGTGAACATACCCTTGAAGATTCTGAGTAAGAATTAATGTTGCTTATAAAAGCCTACAGTTTGGATGTATTCTCATCTGCTTTCAGCTCACTTTACAGCTGCAGAACCCTGGTGAACTAACAGCCTACTGCAAACTGAGAAACATTTATACTATCCAAAAACAGGTTTGCCCAGAGGAATGCACTGTACACAGGATTATTCTAATGTCTACTGTTTTACAAACACAGGTTGGTTCATAGTTCTAGATTTCTGTCCTGTGGATACACACTCTGATGTCCACTCCCAACAAGGAAGAGATATGTTAAACATTGCTGGATTTAATAGGAAACCTTGAAACACTTCAAAACATTGCATAGAAGGACATTAAACACATCTCAGATAGCTGGTTTACAACGACAAAAGTAAAGGAGTAAATGAAAAAAAAAAGCTTATGTAAATCTTGCACTTGATAAAGAACTGTTCTCATAATTCTTTGAAAGATAGTAATATAAGACCACAGAAGACAGAAATTAAGTTTGCTGAAGTACCAGGCATATTAAATATCCACATCATCTTTCACACACTCCGGAGGACACACAGGGACTACTGCAGGCCTCTTTCAATCAAGCAGGTCACCCGTGCCTTCAGTAACACTAAATTCCTCTCAGCCTTACTGCATTTTTAGATGGCTTACTTTGCTCATCTGATCGGACTGGATGTATGAGGAAGAGGAAGCCAGGAAAAAAGCAGAGAAATCACTCTGTATGTCTTCATTAGATATTTCTCAATATCTGAGATACATTTTGTCATGATTCTTTGCTAACTGTGTTGTAATTTTGACAAAGAATTATGAGATGTCTTTTCTTAACTTCAGAGTAAATCAACTGGATAGTACTGCAGACATTTGAAGAGTTAAGGAGACATATTTCCTTGATTAAACAGCCCAGTGACAGGAAGGAAATTATAGATTGATTTTTGAGAAAGAACATTAGGAAGTAGTCATGAATAGCAAAGTTACTAATCAGAAGAAATATGTCAGTGGTGTATCAGAAAAAAAAAGTGTATCTTTATAATAATATAATTGAGATTCAAAATGATAAGTGAAGACACACTAACAAAGATTTCTATGTTAAAATGCCAAAGAATATTTTATTCGCTTGTACTCCATGCATATACAATAAATTACCCTTAGTAACATATCATGTTCTGAACACTGACATTAACTCAATTAATTTTATGGAAACTCCTATTCATTTCTCATTGCTTTTAAACACAGATATAAGAAATATCACCAGGTATATTTCCACATGTTACAATGTAATTAGCTCATCTTATCTCTGTGCAGCTTTTCTTTTTGAATATCTGGAGAATATACAGTACTCTGTTGATGTGACAGAAAATAATAAGCTACAATAAAAGTTGCTACCACATTCCCCATATTAGAAAGTATCCTATTGCTGAAAACTAGAATATGAAAAATGTATAGAATCAACGCTACTTTCCATGTAGAGCAATACAAGATGAAATAATTAAATCAGAACCATTAGGAAACACAACAACTGTAAAGTAGGAGCCCAGCAGAGATTTCAGTGAGAACCACGAACTACAATTCTAAAATGAGACCTGACATAATACCCTGGAAGAGACACATTCTTTTTTCTATAAAACTCTTATTTGAATCCTCTAGTATGAAATTCTAACTAAACTGAAGCAGGTACTTAGTGAGAAAACAAAGCAAAACAAAACAATAATAAGTAAAGAAAGTACTCACTGTACATTGTTAACATTTCCAAACATTAATATATAGGTTAAAAGCTGATTTTCTTTTCTGCCTGACAACAGAAGTTAAATTTTGATTAGTTTTATCCCATTTCAGAGGAAAAACGTGAGAAGTGTCAGAACTATTTTCAAGCTGCCTACTCTCAAAGTACACTACTATTTTGCTGACCAAAGAGGAAAGGTTTGGCAGGGATGAAAACTTCCAAAACACAAAGAAAACCTTTCGCCACAGAATGACACATTTCAAGAAATACAGTGCATGCACTCTGTGCTTCCAATCTACAGTGGAATAAAAGGTTAACAGAAGAGCCTTCAGTACGATAGTTCTGAAGGGGATAAGTTACTTTTTCTGTTTGGTTAAATAAATTTCAAGTGATAAGAATATAATTTCCATTTAAAATTTAAATGAGCAATAAGCTGGTTTTACTTAGGAATAAATATGCATGGGGCCCTATAAGATACATGTCAAACTCTTTGGAAGATTTACTTGGTGTGTTTTGCTTTCTTCAGTAACAGTGCTAGGCAGTTAATGCTGTTAAACTCAGAATGAATTTTAAACATCCTTTGCTTTAGCCATCTTTAAGCTGATAGACTTTCTGAAGAGCACTAGAATATTTAGATACCTGTTACTACTGGGAGCACCAGACAGGAATGAAGTAACAATGCTGAGATGATCGCCTGTTCAGGAACTGCTCTTTGGGTTTTTTGAGTTTAAAAAATACCACTGCTTTGTTGCAGGCAAATTACAATTTTTGTATCGATGTTAGTCACACCAAGTGACAGTTGTAGACAGAGTAAGTACCTCTCCTTTTAGGGGAGGACTGAGAATCCCAGGGGACACTTGTTTTCCCAGTGCAGGACACTTCTTTTAGCTGTATAACTGTTCAAATAGCTGTGAGGTATAAGTCTGCACACACCTCTACACATGCCTACATATAAATCTATGAACAAAATATATGTAGAGAATTGAGAAAAGGTTCAGACTCTACTCAAATGAGTATGTATATTTTTCCAGTACTCTGTCTCATGCTTACAAATCTTTAAAACAGAGGGGATATTTACGTGCCTTACTAAAATATCGTGAGTTTTAAATTTACAAAATGCCTTGCAAGACTTCATCTAATATATAAGTAACAATTATTATTTTAATCATCTTCGGTTTGAGTCATCACAAGAGAAAAAGACATTCACAAAGTAATTTTTTTTTTAGAAATGCAGATTGATAGAATAATCTATTTTACTGTTGAGCTACTACAAGGAATGATCATGCTTACTGATTCAGGAAAAAGGCAGCTTCATTCATAATATGTGTGGCGCCTGTCACAACTGTTTCCAGTTAAGGCCCTTAGATACAAGTATAATTTTTCATTAAATGTTATTGCTAATAATGGTGATGATCATGATTTAGGGGATTCTACAAATGTCCTACTGTGAGTCTCAGGAAAAAGACAAAAAGATAAGAAAGGGATCTCACCTAGAAAAAAAAAAAGTCTTTGAACCATTAGGGTTTTTCAAATTCTATTTTGTTTTATTACGTTCTCAATCATAGAAAGTTTATTCTTTTCTAAGAATCTTTATTATTCTGGTTGCTATTTAGTACTGTAAAGTGAAATGATCATGAGCAATATGATGGGAGAGAGATCTTCTGGGGATAGCTTGAACTGAGGAGTTGGCTGCTATGTATTGAGAAAACATAATGTTGCTTTAATGGTAATTATCTTTCTCCTCCACCACTGCTGAACAATAGTTTTCACCCAATTTTCTAAAGTTGTTTCATTACCACGTACAGTGACGCCACTTAAAAACCTGTTCCTGCTGTTTTAATTTTATAATTGCATTAATTTGTTTCCTTTCTCTTCACAAAAAATTCTGTATCAAGCTTTTCCATACTGAAGTACTTTATTGATATGTGGGTTTTTTTTTTCAAAGTATTTGTTCTCTGAACAATCCATAATCTGTGAGGCTGGTTATCAGTCTTGGCTGCTTGAATATATAATGACACAAGTGCAGATAAAACTGTACAAGCCATCTGTCTCTGGAGTTAAATGTTTTGAATGCAAACACAAAAGTGCATAACAAACACTCTCTTAAATTGTCTTTGTAAATATTTATATCAGATCTTACCCCAAAATGCTTGTTATTTTATTCTGCTAATAGCTGTCAAGCAGATGCATGACTTGCCTACTCAAAAGCAGACAGGTGTAAGAAGGAAAATGTATGCTTCAAGAACTGGTCATACCCTAATGCTGGAGTTTCTGTGTGGTCTTTTATCTCTTTTTATTATACCCAGAAGCTAAACAGCTATTTCATTGATTAACTTACTGCTGCAATTAGCAACTAGCTTCTGGTGTGATGACCAGCTGCTTTTCAACCTGCTTCTTTAAAACTCTCTTGCTTAAAGCCAGAAAATTCATTCTTCAATACTGAAAGATTCAGGGCCATAACATAAGTTCCACTCAGTGAGATTTTTTGGTTTCAAAGAAAATGAATAAGTACTCTTTTCCTGAGGGCTCTAATATTAAGTATAATGGATTTGAACATGGCCACAGTTGTGTTTCAGACTATTATATTTATTTAACTTTACATATTGCATTCTACAAGAAAAACAAATAGCAGCAACATTTCAGTTCTATTTAACCTCAAATACAGGATGTTTTTTAAGCTTTCGTGGGCTACTTTAGTAAATTACCTTTTCTGAGACCATGTGTTTTTACAGCCTTCTATACATATATTGGAACTGAAATGACATTATTCCATTTCATAGAGGTTTTCCCACTACTCTATATATTAAATATAAAAATTCAAAACCAGTTTATAATGAAAAAGATTCTTTTGACATTTTTTTGCTCTGAAATATCAGCCAAATAAATAAGAAAGACTATTCTTTATTTCTAGTCTGTTAAAACAAATAATGCAACACTACGAAGCCACAGACATGCTGTGCTAGATGTGTTTCCTTGGTATTATTAATTAGTAGCAAGATTCAGTGACTACTAAAATATATATTTTTAATGACTTAGTCATTGCACCTGGCACAGTCAGTGCTGATAAATTCACATTCTCTCCTCAAATCACTTTGTTCCTAGGTCCCTGGATTCATACCACTGCAACTGCCAGTTTTGGTAGACTTATCACTAACACCTTGTCACCTGCTGCTTCCCTCTCTCCTTCCTGGAGCTCCATCCTCTGTACTCAGGTACAGATCAAGAAACCCCTGCTACTTTCTGTTCCCTATCTTGGCCCAAACTTCCCTTTCATCACAGCTGAAATAAATAATACTGTAGGGTTAGCTTATATCTGCATTACTTAGCAGAGATAAGCTGCCAGAATCCTTAATTAGTACAATAAGAAGTGATAGGAAGCAAGGGAGGTAAGGGTGTGTGGGACAGCCCAGAACACAGAAAAGAAGGAATAAAAGTATTTTCTGAAAAGATCTGGAAAACCTGGCAGAATAAGGTTTTCTACACAATTCTGTGAAGTACTGAAATGATTCAGATGGGTTCCACGGATATGTAGGTGTCTAAGATCCAAACTGTAATTTCAAAAACTATGCAGAACTTCTTTGAATACATGGCTAGCTAAATTTTGAAGGCAACATTATTCAAGTACTGGAAATTCTGTTTCTGCACAGTCTTCTGATGACTGCAGTTGCTTCATGACTATATTTCTTCAGAGTTAAGAAAGGAAAGAAAAAGATAAGAAACTATTCTCTATTTCTTGTCTCGAATTCCTTTCACCTGTAGCTGCTTCGTTACAAAGATACAATGAAAGGACATGTTACTTAGTTTGTTATATTTTATTTCTTTTTTTTTTCTGATATCATTCCTAGAAATTCAATACCATTATGATTTACAAGATATATATTTAATCAGTAATGGCTCTGCTGTCAATATGTTATTTTTATCTGACTTAACTTTCTGTGCCTATTTCCAATCACTTTTTCTTCATTGACATACATGTATGAAAACCACTGTGCGTTTCCATGGGTGCATGGTCAGGAAATAGACATGTTCTATAAAGTCTACTCTTTGAAGCACTGACAGTCTAAATAAAATTTTAGTTCCCTGCATTTTCCAAGGCAAGAGACTTTCCAAGAAAGGGAATTGATTTTATAATGCTTTTGAAAATAAAGTCTTTGATTTCCTAGACCTGCTTACCTACACATATCTTGAAGGAATTTTGTGGCCTGTATCTGCAGATGCTTTATCTATTGTCCAGCCAGATGCAAAGTAGGTACCACAAGATTAAGTTTGCCTCTTGCTATGCCTAAGCAAATACACTTAGAGCATACAAGGAATTTCAGCAGAGTTTAGTTGGGTTACAAGAGTTGCTAATAATCCCATGAAGTCTTCCAAAATAGTTTGTTTGGAAAAGGAAAGGTCAGTCTATAGGCAGGCCACTATAACATTTCTGCCTCTGCCATCTCAACACACTCTTGAAATTAGTTCAGCTCTATGTTATTACATTTCAGGTTTAGTTATGGGATTTGTATGACAGAAATTATGTAATACTGAATTTATTTGGGACTCAACTCTTAACAACATCTCAGAGTAAGAAATATGTTTTTAAGTCCTAGTTGCAGTTTCTCTTTGTTGCTTGAGAAGTCACAGAGATTTAACCAACTTCTAGCCTTCAGTTGTCCACAGAAGATAGCAAGCAGCCCATCCCATCTCATAATCTCAACTGATTACAACTCACGTGTCTGCTGAGCTTGTGAGATACTAGGGGTCAAGTTTACTTAGTGCTTTCTAGTCTTTCTGAATAGATAGACATATTGACATACATTAAGCTTTTGACCATTCTGAAGGCAAGTTGCAACACTGAAATCACAAGAGCATGGTCCTTGCAACACAGGTGTAGGAAGATGCCATAGGAGGTTTTTACAAAGCACCACGATCTGGAGTGGTACTGAGCTCCCACTGAACAGCTCAAACCTGAATGATTCAGTGCTTTTCACTGGTTCTAAAAATCCAATTTTGTTATCATGGATTGCATATTGCCTCTGTTCAGATCTTTATGTCACTCCTTATTTTTGTTTTTATAATTTAACTGGCTGAAACTTTATACTTTGGAGTTAAAAAAGTAGGTTCGCTAGATAATCTAATGGTTCTTTCTGGTTTTAAAAATCTACATAGCAGTAAGTATGAATACAAAACTGTATTTTGTATAAACTTTCATGACAAATATATATATGTCATATATGTATATGAAAAAAATAGCCAATTGTAGTGTATCCTTTAGAAATACAGAAGATACAAAATAATATCTGGGATTGTTATTCTGACTTAATGCATTCTGTCATTAAAACAAACAAACAAACAAACAAACCCCCACAAAAAGGCTGTAATTTGTATTCTTAGCTGAAGTGTCACGTTGTGGATGCAGACAGTCACCTTGCAGGAAGAGCAGGAGAAAAGAAATGCAAACAGGATTTGCCAAAAACCCCACTTGTTAACAAATAAATAAAGATTAAATGCTTTACACATCTCTCATACAGATTTCATTCTCTGGGCACAAATGAAAAGTCAACATTTGCAAATGGAGATAGTCCAAATTCAACAATACATGGGCAGTCAGAACAGCAGATTCTCTCCCTGAGAGGATATTGTTATTTAGACAGACTTTATGGCACACAAAGAGCAGACAGCATATCTTGATAAATTTGCACCCATCTTCAGCATGGCAGGGAACTCATCCATCTTCATGTCCACTCAAAATACTCCCATGAAGAATGCTATCTCATCTAATCTTATTTCCTCAAAATTGGCATTTTTTTCCTGCCATACATTTAATTTTAGCAGGACAATCTAACATATAAAAACTCCTCAGAGTATTTAAATGAATCTTCTAAATTTGATTGGATCACTCAATGAGACCAAAGCAAAACCAATGTTCAAATATTTAGAATAATATTATTTTCAGCATTAATCTTTTTTCATTATAGAGCTCTTCACTTTGCTGCCTAAAAAAAAGTCTTTGTTCCCAAAAGGTGATGATGGATGGTGATAATAAAATATTCATAAAGCATCCCATGGTCACAATCATTTACTATATTTTTCTCTCACACCTAAATATTTATGATATTTGATCAAAATATTTTGTTGAATTGATTTACAGGCAACATGCTGAGACAGCACCACTTTTGACATGGTCACATTTTCTGATCATTAATATGCCCCAAACACAAACCTGCTGTCAGTCAAAAACAACTTGCATCTCAATTTGGAAGACTCAGTCAGTTGTTTATCATAAAATCAAATCTTGGTTAGTAATTTCTACAAACTGTGTTTGAGAAAAGGTAGCATTCAATGTGAAAAAGATATTCAAAATGAGGAAAGCTGGCAGGATGCTGTGAAACTGAGCTGAACAATATTTATTTCTACACCGCACAGTGTTGTAAAATTTTTATGCAGCTGTTATATGCCTGACCATTAACTCATGTACAGCAGAAAAAAACCCAAAACATTCAAGTTGAATTTCACTTGATTTTTATGATTTTCAAAAGAACTCTAAATGAAGGAGTTGGTTTTCCTGATCATTTTCCATCTTACAGCAAAAGCCTGATCTTCTGACTTGTGATAAATACTTGTGATAAATCTTACGCCACAAGTGCATGTGATAAATACCTTATGATATTATCGAACTAAGGATATTGGCTTTATTAAGCAATTACTGAAAAAAAGCACAATTCATCAATGTATACATATAAGATGAACTGTGCTATCTATACAATTATATATATATGATATGTTTTATTTGTATATATATTACACATTTATTTTTACTTTTATACATATTATATATATATTATATTTATCCATCTAATTCTTTTTTTTGTCATTTAAGAACAGAATGGAAATAATAGAGTGGTGAACACTGAATTGAATATAATCACTTACAGAATGAGTAACTTAATTGCTTTGGTCAAGTTGGGTATGGAGTCATCCTAACCTCCTTTTGTTATCAATGGAGAGAAGCATTTGCACTGTTAGCTCTCTGAAAACCTAACTCACTTTCTGGAGGTGTGAGTTTCTGTGCATTGATAAATAGGGAATCCATGTATGGCAATTAGATCCAGCTCTATGTATTTAAAATGGATGCGATGAGTCTAAATCTTTGCTGCCATAGCAGAAGATAGACTAATTCACTCTGATCTCTTGAACTGAGTTTTTCCACTATAAGCAAAATGGCTCCAGCAGCCAGTGAAAATAACAGCAGACAACTATCCAATACCCAAATGGAAGTGCATCTCATGTATACTCAGGAAAGGTGACTCTGGGAAGCCTGGAAGAGAATTACTAGAGGGAGCCTGCTATAGGCAAGTTTTCTTTCAGAAAATTAATACTTCAAAATTATTCTAGTCCTTCACACTCTGAAATAGGTGGAACACCCTGAAAAGCTACAAATTATAAGACAGAGAAGACTGCAATTGTTTAGGTATGCTTAAGTCTTGAAAGTAGGACGGATCATACAATTAAAAGTCTGGAAAACATAGAACTGAGAAAAAGGGAAAATTGTTATATTTATGGGCCAGATTTAAGACTGTGTAAGTTACTTATTTACTGCACCATAAATTTATTTTATTTTTAAAATAGGGAAAAAGATTATATTCAAACAGATGCATATGGTTTTACTTATTGTATTTCCTCTCCGGGATACATGGGGTTAATGAAAACCATCTATTAAAATTTAGCAGTATTGTTAGTTTCTCTTAATCTTCTTTGATGGGTCATTCAGTAATCTCCCCAAATACTTCCAGTTCTTTTGTAATCCCCAAATATTGCCAATTTTCAGGTAATCTTGAAATACCATTATTAATAATATTTAACCATTAGTTTAATATATGCTTGATAGCTTAAGAACAAGGCTTTCCTTATTCTATTGCAATTTTTTTTTACAAGGGATATTGTATTCTAATGATATGTAACTTTTTCTTGAAAAGGACCCCACATGATTTAAAGTTGCGTAAAACTCTTCCTTCAAACAAGGTTTAGAAATAGCATCAGGCTAAGTATCCAACAGAAGTTGATGAAAAAGACTAGAGAACTACAGTCTCCAAAACATAATCTTACTGCTTTTATTATCCACCACAGAAATATGTAAAAAGAAAACCAGGACAATATCACACCTGGAGTTATCCTCTTTAATCACAAATAGTAGCGTTCTCCATTAAAAAAAAGTTTTTATGGAAAAGGTTATTTTACTATAGGTGTACAACTTCACTGTCCCACTACCTTTCCAGACTTCCAGGAATTTGGTCCCAGATTTCAGTATATCTTTTCATTACTGTAAGTTTTACTTTTTCCTCAAATCAAACAAATCTCAGTTTTATGAGGCACTCCTGACTGGGGTTGTCAGTTTGTTTCTCTCCAGAAGTAATAAGTCTGGGCTTTAATCTGGGAAAATGTGGTTCCAAGACACAAACTTTGGGACCATTAGCAAATTTATAACATAAGGCTGCCACCAAAAATGGTTAGTGTAGCTTCATTTCAAACTCTATCACTTAGTTAATATTTGTAAACATTGTCTTATTTCCTAAGTAATTTTTTCCTTAGCACTAGATTAATGTCTGTAGAACAGAAAGTGTCAAACTAAACATTTTTTTCATTACTTTTGAATTAAAAAAAAAAAAAGAGGAAAAAGAAATTGCCTCCTTCAAGGAATAAATGGGGGGGGAAAGACAATATCAACAGCAGTTTATCTAAGAGTAATATGAAAATGCAGATATATATACTATGGTGTTAAAAACACAATGTTAATTAGGAAAGATAATTAAGATTATTTGTGTATAAAATTATGAAATTAATTCTGTAATTAGGTTAATTACAGCTATCTGTACAAACATTAAATTTAAGTTGAAATGCATCTTTTTAATGAATCTCTATTACTAATGTGTGTTTCTTGTCAATTCTGTGTTTTTCTATTTTCCTTCAGTGCAAGACCAAAATCAAATTTAGGTTAAACTGAATTTGTTGCAAATTTGTATCAGATGCCTTATATATATGTGCTGTTATGTAAATAAGCAGTTTAACTGACTTGAGAAGACCTTTTGAAGTATATTTCTCTTAGCTGAATTCGGACCTAATTCTGGGTACTCATTCTCCTAATTCAAGCTGCACGACTGAATAACTGAAGTCAGTGACAGAAGAAAGTGCTTAAATTAGGTACCTAGTAAGCTTGATTATATTGATTTTGTCTTCCTTTCTACAAAAAAATGAATCCTTGATAAATATCACAGGACACAGATGTCAGAGATGTCCTTAAACTAATCCAGAGACAAAAGAACCATTTCCTAATTCTGCTTGTATAATGACATCTCATTTAGTTAATTTTGTAAAATTTAGTTCAGTGCCAGTTGAGTTGTCAGAACTGCAGACATATTACACAGAGAATACTAGAAAGTGCTCTCATTCATTATATCTGAGCTACACAAATGGTACAGTTTCTTCTTTTTCTTTAAAAACTATGTTCATTTACATAATTTTTCAGAAGAGATATCCATAAGTCTCTTAATGAGCTTATATAGTTTACAGTAAAACTCCCATTAAACAAATGTCCCTGAGTCAAAACACATTTTATTAAACCATGCTTGAAAGTTAATCTGTGCTGTACATAGTCATTACATTCAATGTACTGAAAATTAATACAGAAGAAACGTCTGTATGCACCAAATAATTTTGGTTAGCCACAAAATCCTATTCTAATGCTTGGCAAGAGCTTTAGCTTCCAGGCTTTCAAATCTTACCTGGAAGACTGCAAAAAAATATCTTTGTGATTATAAAGAGGAAATCAAATAACATTTAACATGAATAGTGAGTTGACATTTAATGGAGGCTGAAAACTTTCTTATGTCTTTTTTCTATTTAATGAAAAATCTCAGCAAACCAAGCCTTCCAAAGTATTATCAGATATCTTTTATTTTTAATTAGATTTAAATAGATTAATTGAGATGCTCAAAGAAGAATTGTTGCTATGAGCACAAATCATGAAGATTTACACATGCAACAGGCTCTTTACATTCTGCTCTATGACTGTACACAGTCTGGTTTCTCAAATAGTAAAAAAAATCATTGGAAGGTTGGGAAATTTCGTTAATGCGTAAAACAATTTTTGGGAAGGATTATGCCAAGCAAAACTGTTGTTTTGCTTTTCTTAAACCATCGGTTTAATAATAGTAAAAGACAAAATTTAAGACTTGCTTATGCTCTTAGAATTAATTTTATTGTTACAAAATGTGTCTAGAAGCTTCTATTCCTTGCCCAGGCACATACGAATCTGACAATTCCTATGACATCACAGTTGTGAATACTTGGCAGTACAATGGACCTCTTTTTTTCTGGGTTCCAGTTTGAGACCTGAAGGTAAACTGTTTTTATTTTCCATATGGTAATAATAAAGAAAAAATAATAAAAAATACATGCTAATGTAATTTTGGACTCAACAAGGCATGTTATAGGCTCATCAGTTTCAAGCTTCTGAAAATAATGGACAGTAGAAACAGATTTGTGTTTACTGAACTTGTTGTAGAACTGAAAACTTATGAAGCAGATAAACAACCTGAGAGAAATAATATATTCCTCTTCTTGTATTTAAAAAAAAAAAAAAAAAAAGATAATTTACCAAAATATGAACAGTAGATGAAGAATTCCAGTTGTTGGATTCAGCTCACTTAGCATTTCCATTCACCTCCCTGACAGGAACGGAGGTCCAGGTGTTAATTATCATTTATAGAATGTCTTGTCAAAACACCTAAGAATTATTGTTCCGTTAATGACTTTGTCCTGCGCTTGAGTTCAGTGACTGATTTGAGACAAAGAATACCGAAAAGGATCACTGACATTTGGTTAGGACACCCTGTCTTTCCCTGCAAACACTATCAAGTAATGCATGGCCTTGTGCCAACAATTTAGCTTTAGAAAAGGAACTATTATAAAACTGTAGTCATGAGGGAATTAACAGTTACTTTTAAGAAGATTATTACTCCTATATCAAGTGAGTTAATTTATTAATGTCAACTTCAGAGACAGCAAGTAAGTTAAAAACAATGCCAAATGCTTAAAAGCGCAATGACCTGAGATGCCAGAATACTTTACTGATAGAAAAATGGATGCATTTCAGGCCAATTTATTTGGTGGGATAACAGAAGCAGGCAGCTATTTCTCCACACGTTCATTGGTTACATATCCCTTCTTCTTTGAAATAAGTTGGAGTTTTCCTACCATCTTCATTGAGTGTAAAACTTGGTCTTTGGTCTCTATAGAACACCAAAGGAATTTTACAGGTAAGCCTGATTTAGGAAGGCATGCACTAAAGGAAACAAACCAATTCCCTTGTGACCTCCTTTAGTATTTAGCTTCCCTACATACCACATCAATTCCTCCTTTACAAGTTCAGGACACAGTTCTGCTTACTCTCTTTTTTTGACATGTTTTCAACTTGGTTCTCATCAGTATTCCTGTTTTATTTTCTCAAAAAAATATTTCCTCCCACCATCTTCTCAGCTGCCTGGATGATAAATCCTTCTCTTACACATTTATATCACTGACTTTAGTTACCAGATTTCACTTAAAATGAGTGATGTGGCTTCTTTTTGTAACTTATTTAGGTATAAAACTTATGGTTACTTAAACACAGAGTCCTAAGTAAGGTAGGATTCATTCCAGCCTAGGATTCAACTCTAGAGACAGTCATCTGGAAGTATTCGAGAGGTGTCTGGATGCGACATTTGGGGATATGGCGTAGGGGTGATTATGGTGATGCTGGGTTGATGGTTGGACTAGATGATCTTGAAGGTCTCTTCCAACCTTGATGATTCTGCAGTTCTGTGATCTAAGGTGATTATGCACAGAGAAGATTTCTTGTATATTTACAGCTTAAAAGCTCAAGTTGATGAAGTGCTACAGGGAAGAAAAGTATAGGACTGAGATTCAGATTCAAATTTTAGATGTCTACAATGTATATACCTACATGGCAACCATAGATACATGTATTTTCTAATTTCTCTTTTGGATTAACAGACATCCTGTCAAACCTGTCAACTGGCCTAGTCAATAAAATATAATAATTCACCAAACCAAATATACAGAAGTGAATTTGAACAGCTCTTTAGATTATACTAACTGCTGCAACAAACCACTCATTTTTTCACTTGCAAAATTAAGCCCATTGAAGTAATTTTTTTTTCCCAAGCTTGGTTACTTGTGAGTGGATCCCACCTGGACAGAACAGAGCCCCTGCACTTGCAAGACTTTTAGATAGTCTCAAAGTACATGCTGAAGAGTTTCAGGACAATTTCTCTAGAGAAAGTTTTGTTGGTTTTTTTTTTTTTTGCATTGTGACACAAAAAAATAGAATGGAATTTCATAGAAGTAGTAGGGACATCATTCACATTTACAGTATTGCATGTCTCTCACCACAGCAGTAATTAAGGGACCAAAGCTGTAGTGGTAGGACAGTGGGCTGGGCCAGCAAAACTGAAAAAGAAATGATTGAAACTTCCACTAATGCTAATGGCCTTTCTGAGTGCAAGGTGAGATGACAAACCCTTCAAAAAAGTTTGAAAAGATTGATTACATTGTAATTTGTGTTTGGTCCCCCATTCAGGCATGAAGTGCTAGCAGCATTCCTGTTTATAATGGAAAATTTTATTCCCTGCTGTGGGGAGAAAAATAGCACTGAAAGCAGAAAACACCTGGCAGAAATTTTGAATAGGAAACTTTTTACTAAGCACTGCATTTTTTTTTTCTTTGTTAATTAATCTATTTCACAGTCTCTGGTAATAACTTTGCAGCTTATCAGTAGTCTGACTTTCAAAGGAACTTTATGCTCTGTCAGTTTCTATACTGGTGTTGTCAAAGAACATGGGAATGACATAAACACCTTGGTAATTTGTCCACTGCTGTCTCGCACATCCCTTTCCTGGAAGGCAGTAACATTAAAAACATTCTTTGTTCTAATGGTTATGCATTGACAGTGGGTCTATATTAGTTTTCTAAGTAAACCTTCAGGGTCCTACTATTTTACAGCTAAAAGTGGAGGTAGTAAGATCTCCTTGTTGACAAGGCTGATGACTGCAGCACTTGGTTGCACAAATGCCCACCTCAGCACAGCCTGCAGCAGTCACAGCACCAACTAGAAATATTGCTTAAATTTATGCTAATTCTGTTGTGTATCACCTAAGGTTCCCTGTCCATACTTTGTGTACTTTTGTCTGGTACCTGCTGTTTACTGGGGAGGCATTTACTACAGAAAAATGGGTACAATTAATCAGAGGAAAAATCCAAAATCAACACCAACCCATTTTATAAATAAGTGAAGTATGAGATGTGTGCTACCTGACTGGGATGTCATAAATGTACAGCCAAAATTAGAGAGGAGAAAAGTGAGCACAAGATGACACAAATCTATAAGAATTGATCTGAAGGAATTAAACAGAATTAAAAAGGAAAATATAACACCATGACAACTGATAAACAGGAAGATCTGCCACATATATTTTAAGAACGGTAGATAATGTGAGATTATCATGGTAACCTACTTCATATTTTAGAAGCAAAGAAAATTGAGTAAATCTCATCTCTCTGGGCTTCAGTAAAGCATGTGCCACATAGTAAATTATTTTAGTTTAGCAAGAAAATAGGCTAATAGAACCTGTAGGTTAATTCAATGAGTGAATAGATGGTGCTGAAAGGAAAAGTACGGAGATGGAGAGAGGTGCCACACAATTCAATATCAGAACTAATCCTGAATTATATTTTTAGTAATGACCTTAATATAAATATAGGCGAAGGGTTGATGCAATGTACTTCTACATAATACTGGAAAGTACTTTAATGAAGACCAAGATATCAAAAGAACTACAGGAAGAAAAGAAAAAAAGGAGTATTTCTTGTCAGAGAAGGCTAGGAGATTTTAGCTTTCTTTATTTAGGAGAATAAAACCAGAGAAAAAAGTGAAGATCATTGGGAAACAAACAGAGACATCACATGATTTTGTAACCTAAGAGACAGTGTTGTCATGGGAATAAATCTGATGACATCCTGTCTATCATAACAGACTACTGGACCCCTTCCCAATATTTAGATTCTTATATTAGCAAAAATTCCACAAGAAAAACAGCAGACTTATTTTTATTGTGCATATTAGTGGAAGTTTATAGTCTTATATTTCATTTCTTATTGTCTAACTACAGTCAAGGCAGCTGACGTACAACAGAAGTTTGCACTGTAATAAAGTATTAAGACACTATAGTCACAATGTTCTGTTTCTAATACAAGATAGATAAAAGGATTTATAATTCCTTACAGAGAAAATATGCAGAATTAATGATATAAACTGTTAGCAAGAAGGTGGGATTTTTCAGTATGAATGCTTTCAAAAAATCTAATCTAGTAAAAGAAGGTACTAGAAGTAGGAATGATCTGATGAAATACTGCCAAAGGTATTTGAAGAATACCTTTCTTTCTAATCATCTAGATTCTTTAAACAGGCCCTTTTACAATGTGATTCATCTGAACTCTTTTAGGTTTTACTTTACAATGAGATGAATTTTGCCCTGAAAGTGTCTACTTCTCCCTGCTGACTACTAAATTACACAAAGTGCCTAGATCAGGTGTATATGTGGCATCCTTAGCTTCTACAGACAAAGCAACAGAAGACAGATTTTTCCAAATATCTACTAAATCAAAGACAATCTGTGTGACCTTAGCTATGTCATTTAGTTCCTCTATGTCTTTACTGCTCATCTATAAAATGAGGATAATAGAATTTCCATACCTTACTGGGCAATGCAGTGGGTTTACATGGCTCTCTAATACCATTGCAATGGATGCCCTATAAGTACTTAGGCCTCTTCTGGACTGCTAAATGAGGAAGGCAAGAAGGAAAGACAGTAAAACGTGCAAAATAATTTATCTTCAGAGAGACACATTAGACACCTCCCTGAAGCAAAGAACCATTGAAGGATGGGGTTCCTGTAATGCAGGCTATGATTAATCACAACAATAAGAGGGATGTTTTTGAAAGAGGGGATATCCCTCCCTCCTGAATAAGAGAATTCACACGGGATATGTTTTTCTCTTTTGTCACAAGCTATTCTATTTGTCTAACGACTCAAGTAAACAATTGCTGCATCAACAAAGAGTCCTTTTTATTTATTGCCCACTGATGCATGATACATCCTTTTAAATATTCCATATCCTGTTTTAAGACATCTTCCAGGGTAATGTTTGCAAACATTCAAATATTTAGTTTGAAAAATTCATTGCAACACATTCATAGTATAGCACTGTGACTCATGACAAGATACATGCTTGTTTCATATATGCAAAGGCTGATTTTAATCTTGTTTACACCAATACCAATTGACTTCATCTGAATTACTTCTAATTTACCCTAGAATTGCTGTCAGAATCATCCTTGTATTTCAGCCAGAGCATACAGGAAAGTGCCTTTTTATTGTAAGGATAAATTGGCATTCATCCAAAATTCCCTGGGAGAAAGGGTTTTTTAACCACATTGATTTAGAGAAACATAGAGACCTTATTTATTTAAAATCAAGGATATGAATATTTTAACAGCAGCAGCAGCCATAAAGAGAAGGCAAGCATTCAACGTTGCTGCAAATAAAAAAAAAATCTCCTGTTAGGTTGTCTAGAGCTAATGGATGATGATAGAATTTGGAAAGTGCAGAGAAAGAGGTACAAAGAAGTACTTGTCAATGGCAAGAACAACAGCCCTATATTTACAATCCAATGTTTAAAGCCAAAATAGACATTCTTTTCTCTGCTTGATCTCAAGAAAAGTTATCTGCAGCTCACAGGCCCGAATCTGAGGCTTCTTATGTCATTCATAAGTACTGAGATAACTGTGCTAGAGATGACAGACTAGTAACCCCTCTAGCAAGCCAGACCAGTGGGGGGGTGTCATGTTTTCTGTATCTGGGCTGAAAGCACTCTTCCTACTCAGAAGTACTCTCTTTTGTTCTCCCATAGTGCCTGAAATTCATTCTCAAGAGATATGAAAAGTTGAAATTCAACTCATAGAAAAAAAGTTGTCTTCCATTTCCATAGGAACAAAGAATCACAAAATGAATGTAAATAATTTTCTCTTTTTTTTTTTTACTCTCGAAAAAGAACTGCTCACAGTTCTTACTGCTCACTGTTCTCACTGCTCATAAACCAAATCCCCAGCTATATCAGCTGTTACAGCAGCACTAAAGTTAGAGGGTGCCACCCCTAGTATCTGTCTCTGTGAGACATAAGAATAAGCCAATACTATTCAGTGTCAGCCACATAAAAAAACAACAAAATGAGATCAGATTACTTGTAAATATACATTTCCGACATACATTATTGCCAAACAGACAACTGTCAGGACAAGAAACAAAAAATTATGACTTACTGACCTGTTGTATTTTAATTGAAAAATTGTCTTTCACTCAAAAGATTTGCACAGCATTTTACTTGCTACAATAAATTGCAATCCTAAATAAAATACAGCAAGTAGAGAAATCTTATAGATTAAAGAGACGGAGAAATTTGGGAGACCAAGCTCAAATATCCAGACATGTCAAACTACATTATTCAAACCATACCTTGGTAGATAAAAATCAGAGCTCCTAATCTTAAAAGCCAGTAACATTACCAATTGAAAGGTACTACTTTACTTCAGTTTGACAATTCTCTTATCTAAATGCAAAATTTTCATGAAAGCAAACTTATTCTTAAAACAGTGAAAATAGCAAGCTTTCACAGTTTAATTTTCAGTGAGCAATCTAAGAGAATGTACTAGTAATGGCTTTCATTTACAACTGCAAAGATCATTCAAATCTGAATTGGTAAGATCTTAATAACATACAATTTCTACTTTTAAAATAATGCCTATGCTACTTGCAGATTTACATGGTCTTAAGAAGCCTCTGTTCTATTCCATTAAACCCATAAGCTTTCTTATCGGGCTTCCTTTCAGGAACTCTCAGAATATTTTTAAAACCCACTTTCTTGTCCGGAAGTTCTCCTTCTGGCCTTCTCTACTGATACCACAAAACAAATAATATGAGCAAATAATAAGCAGCTAGTACACTCACAGCCCAACATCAGTCAGAAGAGGAACTATGCAGGCACAGTGGTGCCCACATGTAACTTGAACCGTGAGCATGTGGACCTGAGACCAGAACCCTTCACATGATCTCCCTTACGGGACTCCTCTACCGCAGAATGGTTTGAACAAAGAGAGAACTACAATGACACTCTCGATGGTGGATTTTCATGTGGTTTCACAGAGCATATTGCTTCTGATTAAGGTCTGCTTAAGCTTTGGAAACCCTGTAGAAGATGGACAGATGTTTTGAAGACTAAACGTCTT